>NW_017670625.1:248509-289465 GCF_001879085.1 Nicotiana attenuata
TAGATTTACTGTTTGTAGTGTAATTGTAGTTAGTTTGTAGTTTATGTAGAACATTCCACGATTAATTGTAGTCTAAAATGTAGATATAATGTAGACATGATTGTGGATGATGTGTTTCCTGTTTGCCCTGTAACTGTAGGTAAATTGTAGTTATTCTTATATTAGGTACTTAAACTGTAGGTAATTTGTACATTCACGGTACTTATTCTTATATTAGGTACTTAAACTGTAGGTAATTTTTAGATGTTTACCTCCAAGTTCTATGTAATATTTGTATATAACTGTCAGTTGAATATAAATTACACAACAAAAAATAAGAAATAAATACTCCAATCGTAGAAATGTGTTATCCACAATTAATCTGCAAATTGTCTACAAAATTTTACAAAAACTACAAATTAACTACATTTAACCTACATTATAACTACAATCTGGAAACAATTTACACTTGGAAGTTCTTCAAGTTGGAATTGGCCACAACTACATTTCTTGTTTTCTAGACACAAAATGTACCGCTTCACACCATCCAACACAGTGTGTATATGATCTGTTGAAGCCCTCACCTACATTTTCAGAACAAACACAAAGAAAAAAAATTTACAATATTAAAAATATAGTATCTACAATATATCTACATTTTATCTACAATTTATGTACAAATTAACTACAAACTACAAGTAAACTATAATTTGCCTACAATTTATCTACAATCTGGAGACATTGTATATTAAAATATTTTTTTCCTGCACCAAATAAAGAACTTGTAGTCAAATTGTAGATATATATAGTAAATATCATAAAACTAAAATTCTAAGCATTTTCGAACTACACAAACCTGCATTCTCATCTACCACAATGGCATCAACTTCAAAGTCTCTAAATCTGCCATAGTTATCCCAATTCCCATTCAATTTTAGCATTATTGGGATTTTTGACATGATTTCGTGTAGTTGAGAGAAAAAAGATGAAGAACAGATATAGGTTCGACAATTTGAGTACTGAGGACGATGAAGAACAATTTTGAATTCTACAATTTGTATTGCGTTGTTGAAGCTTCTGAAGCTCTGCGTTGTTTTTGAATTGTAGTGAAAGAGAGAATTACGCTGAATCAGATCTCTTTCCGTTTCAAATTTCGAATTTAATGTGGAAAGAATCAAACGCAGATTTTGTGCCTTTTTTTTCCGCGCGTTTTAAATGGCAGAATCTGCCTAATTATGGATTGGTATATAAATTGTAGTTAAAGTGTGGACTGGGCGGGTAATTAATAAATTATGCACATTTTTGGTAATAAGGTTTCATATATGGTATAGGAAGGAAAAAATCCCAAGATAATATATGCATTTCTATGTAATGTATTTGCCGCATGTCACATTTTTAATCCTATCCCTTTATTCTTTTGTTTGTTTCATCAATATGGTGGATCATGGATGTCGTCCTGGGCCGAAATTTAGTGGGCCAAAGATATCCGCTCTGATTGTTCAATCCTAGCCGTACAATGTTGTTGAGGTATTTGATTTTGGCCCCCCTGCACTAAGCTTTTCCTATATCATATTATTTGACCTATTTGTTGTCTAGTATTTAAACTATTTTTAAAATTGATCTTATCTTTTTTTATTTATAATAAGAAAATTTAAGAACATGTATATCCATTCTTGCTTCAGTTAGACGAAATGCTTTTCTTTTCTTTAGTTTTTCTTTTTTTCATAATAAGAAAATTTAAGAACATGTATATCCCTTTGTCTTCAGTTTGATTAGCAACGATTAATTAATATTTTCTACTTGCTTATTGTTACATCTTGGCACAGAAAAGAAAGACCAAAATGAATAATAAGTTGATGACTTCATGTAACTGCTGTTCTAACTCCTTTTAACTTCCTATTTTGACCAAGAAAAAACAATTGGGAAATTTCTATATAATATCCTCAAAGACAACAAGAATCAAGAATAAAAATTTTGGAATAAAAAAACATATCTTTGAAGATATAATATCTACTTAGTTCGAGTTCCTAAGCCAAGTTGAAGGTTATGGCAGTTTACATATGGTTTGAGTTGTATATATCCTGAGAATGTGCAGATATATCTTTATGGAAAAAAGAAAGTATATCTGAAGAAATGGATCAAATTATAAACAAAGAAACATGTCTTGTAAATATTAATTAATAGTAATAGACTAATAGGTACACAAAAGTCAAAAGCATGCCGACGCTGGTTCTCTTTACTTTGAATTTCAGGCGCCAGTTTGAAAATACTTTAATTATTTTATTGGGTACCTATTATTTAGCTTAGACTAATATAAATATCGGACGACTCTATTATAACTAAGTTTAACAAAATGAAAAGAAATTACGTTGGTTTTTTTTATTGTTGAAACATGATTTTTTGTTGTTTTTACCTACTTCATTGACTATTAAATTACTTAAGATTGAAATTTTTAGATGATAAAATATATATATATATATATATATATATATATATGCAAAGGCAAGTTGCTTAATTATGTTTTCAGTTAATTCTAATTATGTAGAAGTTGTCGCTTTCCATTTTCCCATGTCTTTTTCGGCTTTCTCTTTATACTAGTAAAAGATGGCCCTTGCTATGCACGGGCCCAAGCGTTGGGTTGCATATTGTGAACTTTTAACATGAGCTCCGATAATGATTTTTTTTTAAACCAGTCGATGATATGTTAACATTGTGAAATTTTTGCTTGTTTTTGTTTCTATTTGCCTTTATTTTAAATTGTCAATCTAGTTTAAACATTATAAATAACTTTTGTAGTTTCAATTTGTTATTTGTTTGATGTTAAAATTTGTAAGACTTAGAAATTATAAAATGTATATTCTTATACATTAATTTTCATTACTATGGTATCTTGGCAACTTGTTTTTTCCCAGACGGCTTTATCGCTCTAATTGTTACTCTCTTCGGTCCACAATAAGTGACCAATTTGCTTTTTTATTTTGGTCCAAAATAAGCGTCCATTTATATAATCAAGAAAAAATCCAATTTTTTTTTTTTTTTTAAAATTACCCTTATGTATGTATCCTTGAAAAGTCATATACTCCTCACATTTGAGAAGAGAAGTAAGTGCTACTATAACTATGGTGCAACATTTGATGAAGGGTAGATTAGTCACACTAACTATTTTCGTCTAGAGTTTAGTATTTCCTTAATGGGTGTGCCCAAATGAGTACAAGCTACAAAGGTTGTACGGTATTAGTTTTGGTAATAGGAATATCTTCTTTTAGAGTATTTTTTTCCACAAGTTTGTCCAATTGTGATACAACTATAGTGTACCCAATGTATCGTAATGTTCAATGTTGGTTATGCCAAATCTTTTTTCTTCTTGATCTGCTTTGAATTAGATAATTTTTTATGGTAGTAGTGCAAACCATTTATCAGATGTACTTTATTCTAATATCACTAGTGAGTGGCTCTTCTTTCTCCTCTCTACATTTTTTAAAGAAAAAATAAGGGCTCCTCTTTACCAGTTTCATCTTAATTAGGATTCTATTAGTGTCACTTATGATTTAAGGATCCATAATTTTTGCACCACCAATAAAATTAAGATGCATCATCAGGATCTTCAGTGAACCCAATAATTTACTTAGGTCAGAAGCCAGAAACTAAAAATTCAAATAATTTTCAAATTGGAAACTCATTTTTGTTTTTAATAAATTATTATATGTAAAGTTGGTTAATTAGTTGTAATATATCTTTTTTTTTTCATTTTTGGTTTATTATACTCTCTTCAATGTATGTGTTAGCTATAGTATACTACTTATTTTATTGAAATTTTTTTGTTTATTTTACAATTAAACTTACACGTATTGTGTGTCAAACCCACGGAAAAATAAAGGAAGACTACATAAACAAAATTATAATTCATGTAATAGGTTACAAATGCAATTGAAGAGATATGTCTGAAAAGTTTTAGGCGGGCCCCATTTTGAGAATTTTCCATTTTCAGCGTGTTTGGAATGACTTATTTTAAGTGATTATTGTCTTTTAAGTACTTTTTTAGTTTAAGTCGCGGTGGTACCATTTCCCTTCAAATTCACTTATACCTTAGAGTTTGTTACATTATCAAAAAAAGATACTCCACAAGGAACAAAAAACGGAAACAAATTTCTATATAGGAAAATCATTTCTAACTTCTCTTTTGTAAACTTATAAATACTGCATAAAGTTATTGGGTGAAGAAGTGTGCGGTGATGGTTAATGACATAAGCCTAGGGGTAGTTTAGTCAAGGAGTTCAAAATTTTATACATAAGCTACAGTAAGATTGTTTTTTAAGCAATCATATTCTTCCATTTTAACTAAAATGATCGGTTTACCTTTTCAATCCCAAGCAAGCATGTTGACCTGCTGCCTGCTTATTCTCCCTTATTAATAGAAGAGATGTATAGTAAAATCTTCAAATAATTTCTTGTATGTATTCTCTATAAATTAAATTACTGTACGGCATCCCTAATTCAATATGAAACGTACAAATGTAATATCGTACGTGATAACAACTTACCTAACCAGTTCGAGCCCTGGGTATGAAAAAATTCTTGGTAGGGAGTGATTTCGCCCGAATGGGGCCCTACGCGGCGCGAATCCGGATATAGTCGGGCTGCAATGCGGGTACCGAACACCGGGTGGTAAACCAAAAAAAAAAAAAACTTACCTAACCGACTGTATTCGTTGACTTCTATTACTTTCACCTTTCACATATATTCCAATATTGTTTTTCAATTGTTTATCTCTTTCTTTTATTTGATGCTCAATGGGGCGACTGAGTATATATTAGTTTACTATCTATGGCGCTCTATTTTGAGTCACTTTTAATCTAATAGGACTAATATACAACAACAACAACAACAACAACAACTATACTTTGGTACCAAAATGTGAAGATTCATCGTGAAATTGACTAGTTTTATGTTGTTGTCAGAATATTACAACCTTCTTCCTTAATCTAGCCCTAAGACAGACACTATGAGCAAGCCACACTAAGCGGAGTTTAATTTCTCTAACATTACAGGTTCTCTATATTTTCTACTAGCATATAAATCACTAACAAACATTAATAAGACCTTAATGAACATACTTAGTTCCATGTCAAAAAGAAAATAAAACATGCAAGTAAAGATTTTTATTATTTAGTTCTATTTTAATTTAACCAATATATTGCATGTATGCGAGTGTTGCAGTCGATGCAACAAAGCTAGGTGGCTTCATATTCTTCTCTGTAGTCTTTAACGTTCGAGAGGTAGCTAGCTGGCCAAGATCTTAAAGGAAATTTATGATATAGACAAAGGGGGAGCCACATATGTTACTTTTTTAATGTTGGGAGGGTGGGTAAATATGTAGGGCCACATATGTAACTTTTTTAATACTATTAACAGCCCATGTGTCCAAATAGTTATTTCTAAGTGACTTTTCTAATATATTGTGAGGCAAGTGCACATATAGTCATTTTTAGGGATGCGAGATTAGCCATATTTATTTTGTCCTGAAATTTTAAGCTAAAAATCTGAAGTTCAGGACATTTTTGTTCTGAAAAACTAAAATTGAGGACGCATTGGTTAATTCCTAAATAGCAGCCGCTATTTGGTGTCATTTCTACTGTGACTGTTTGACCGACACTGATTTAACATTCCCTTATATACTCCCTCCGGTCCAAAATAAGTGATTTTTTGACTTTTTTCTTGTGGTCCGAAATAAGTGATTTTTTCAGATTTCAAGAATGAATTAATTATTTTTTCCTAAATTGTCCTTGAAGTAAATGGTGTTGGAATATGTGTTAGGGGTGTTTATGTGAGATAGTAAAGGTTAATATGGTCAATTCCATTGCTAATTAATGCTAAAAGGTAAATTTCTTAATTTGTGTGAAAACATCCAAAAAAATCACTTATTTTGGACCGGAGGGAGTAATATCTTAACCTCCTTAATTTGTCAGAAGAAAATATTGGAATATTGTCCACTCTTCGAATGATTAAGGCACTTGCTCTGTCTATTTCCCAAATAGTTTCTTCTAATTTTGTTGCAGTCAAACATGCGACAAAACGCACACTGCAGACTTCCAAGTAACCATTAATTCATTATTTAATTTAAATTTTGTTTTTGTGGTCTTCTTTCTTCTACCAACTCGTCGATATTATGGCAATTATTTCAGGTTAAACACTATGAACTAGTCAATGATACCACTTTAAGAGAAAAGTGTTTTTGTTTCTTCTGCAAATAAATACTCCTTTTGTCCTTATTAATGTCGACATAACTATTTAGAGAGTTGAATTTTTAGTATATTAAATGAATGTGGATGGTCAAGAAGTGAAGATTAATTAGCTAGGTTAAGTTTTTCGAGGCCAAAAGTGATCAACTGAACATACACCTTTCGTCGAAAAATTAAGTTATTGTTGATTAAAAAATAGTGGAGAGAAGTTTAGAGAATAATATGAAGACACATAAGTGTTGCGTCCGAACTCATTAGGTCGATGACACGTTTGTCTGGACATCACACACCCACGTAAAGAGAAGAAAGACATATAGCATTTGCTTCGACTACTCCAAAATTCACATACTTGCATTATATGGCAATGTCACTAAACTTACTTCTCCCCCGTTAAAAAAATAATAATTTAATTTGCAAGTTTTATTATTTTCTTTTTCATGGAGAGAAGTTTAGAGAATAATATAAAGACACATAATTGTTGCGTTTGAAGTCATTAGGTCGATAAGACGATGAGACGTTTGTCTGGACATTACACACCGCGTAAAAGAAGAAAAACATATAACACCGCGTAAAAGAAGAAAAACATATAACAGTTGCTTCTACAACTCCAAAACTCACATACTTGCATTCTATGAGAATGAGACCAAACTTACTTTTCTCATATAAAAAATAATAATTTAAATTGCATGTTTAATTATATTTTTTTTTTCATGGAAAAAAATTTAGAGAAAAATATGAAGACAAATAATTGTTGCGTCTGAACTCATTAGATTTAGGATACGTTTATCTGGATGTCACACTCCGCAAAAAAAGAAGAAAGAGACTTAGCATTTGCTTCAACTACTCCAAAACTCATACTTGCATTGTTGGGAATGGGACCAAACTTACTTTTCTCAAACATAAAAATAAAAAATAAAATTGCATGTTTTATTACTTTTTTTTTTCACGAAGAAAAGTTATTTTCTACAATCTTAAAATTCATGTTCATGTAGAACTACTAAGAGGTAGCTAGGCACAATGAAATAAAAGACTTGTATAGGGGATATCAATTTTTTGGAATTAAGATTTAGCCATTTTAGTATATTTACTCTAGGTGTTGTAGTAGTATTTCTTTGGATCTTTTCAATCTTGTTATAGATTTATATGCCAGTATAAATGTAGAGAACCTTTAGTCCTACAAAGAACAATTAATATCAACAATATTATATTGACACATATAGTTTGATTCTACATATGGCATCCTCCTAAACTATTCATGCTTTGCATTTGTGCTTTATCTCCTTTCTGCATAATCAGTATTAGGGTTGTGGTTCTGTTATAGAAAATATAAGTGTAGTTGAACCCCAAAAAATAAAATAAAAATCTTCAAGGTTAACTAGGCGTGGATATCTAGTCCTTTTAATGAGTTTCAAGATAACTAGGATTCAACATTCCCTTCTCCCACTTAACAGTCCGACAACGTTTTATGACTCGAACAAAAAGTTGAACTAGTTAGTTGTTGAGCTCCAAAGCTTCACCAGAAAATAACCCCCTTCAATAAATAATACTCCCTTTTTATAGTAGAAAATTAAAATATGTTGGTGATTTAAACTTTTTCTTTCTCAGGTAATTAGCCTTTTTGATCTTCTTCTTACACAACTGCAGCTCGTTTCTTATGCGCGCTATACACTTTCATACACCAACAAAAGGAAGAAAGATTCATATTCATAGGTGTATGAATTCTTCAATAAAATAAATAAGAAGATATATACTGGAGATAATAAAACGGTTAAGAACGTGCGATTATGTGCTAGAATTCCAACAAAATATGATGGAAGTTTACACGCAGGAGTATCATACTCCATCATATCATGCTGAAATTTTTCGTGTTTCAATTAGGGTATTTTTATCTAGATTTTATCTCTGGTAAAATAGTGGATGTTTTTCAATGATTTTGTAAACACCGGCTATTTTCGATTACCAGTCCGAAAACTGGCTAGTCCATGCTATTTTTACATATTTGTCGCGCCTCATATCTTGAACCAAAACTAAGGTCAGATTAGCGAAGTGTATAAGGTATGATTTACAATTAATAGTCAATCCATCAATTATGAATCCAATAGATTTATTACTAGTTAAGTATGGCGACAAACACGACTAGGCAGAAAATTTGGCAAGAAATTGTTTTCTTAACTTTGAGCTCGTTTTCACGCCATCTATCCAAAATATCAGTGGAACAGGTCAGATTGGAACTAAATAGATATTATTGTTTCTTTTCTTTTCATTTTCTGTTACAAATCTCTCTATCAATCAATTTCAGTTAAATCTAATCTCTTTAAGTGTATCCTTCATAGTAAAAGGCAATAATATATCGACAAACTTGTTAAAAACAGTACTGAACTTCTTTTTCCATTTGTCTGCTCAAAGTCAAGTACCGTGTTTTAAAATTGAATTATTTTTTCATATTTATCCACTAGTATGGTTTGGGTAGGATAGTGCGTACACACAGATCTTATTCCCACCCTGGGAAGGTAGAGATGTTATTTCCGGTGACGAAGCCAGAAAATTTAACAAAAATATTTAAATGGACTATGCAAAGGTGTTCAAAGTATGAAAAGGAAAGTAATAAAACATGCTAATTAATTAGATTATTTATTTTAATGTGAGAGAAGTAAGTTTAGTCCCATTCTCATATCATGCAAGTATGTGAGTTTTGGAGTAGTCGAACTGTCGAAACAACTGCTATATATCTTTCTTCTTTTACGCAGTATATGACGTCCAGACAAACGTGTCTTCGACCTAGCTTGTTTGGCCAAGCTTCTTAAGAGGTTAAAGTGCTTTTTTTTCTTTCCAAAAGTACTTTTTCTTTCCTAACTTGAGGTGTTTGGCCAAGTTTTTTTTTTTTTTGGAGGGGGGGGGGGGGTGGGGGCGTGCGTTTGGGAAGAAGCAGAAGCAGTTTCTGAGAAGCAGAAAAAAGTAGCTTCTTCCCAAAAACAGAAGCAGAAGCAGTTTTGACTTTTCGTCTTAGCTAAAATACCGTTAACAAAATATAGTATATACCAAAATAACCGTTAAACCTAATACTTAGAATATTAATATCTAAGTATTTCTTCTTATTTTTAGGATAACTTTCTAATATATAGTGACTTAGGGGTGAATGCTTTTATATTTGTTGTATGAATTTTAATATATTTAACTTCTATTAAAAGCATTAAGTACTTTTAAATTTTATTTTCATATTTTCTTAAATAAAATGAAAAGATTTAATTATTGTATGTAATAATAAATTTTTAAGATTATTTATTTACTTATAATATTAACTATTAAGTGAATCTATTCATGTCCTTATTCGTAATTTGATACTTAAAAGAACTTTCGGAAAAACTTGGCCAATCATAAATTATTGCTCAAAAGTGTTTTTCAAAGTAATTAGCCAAACACAAACTGCTTCTCTTTAAAAGTACTTTTTTCAAAAACATTTTTGCAAAAAACACTTCTCAAAATAAACTGAATTCTACGTCTTGGCGAAACAAGCTACTAATGAGTTCAGACGCAACAGCTATGTGTCTTCATAATATTCTCTAAATCTTTTAACGTTAGAGGAAGCTTAGCTGGAGCTGGCCAAGGTCTTAAAAGGAGATCTATAATATAGACAAATTAAAGGGTGGAGCCACTAATGTTGGGAGGGTGGTTAATTATGTAGGTCACATATGTTACCTTTTTAATACTAAAATAGCCCATATGTCAAAATAGTTATTCCTATTTGTCTTAATAAAATATCAGAATATTGTCCAGTCTTTAAATGATTAGGGCTCTCGATCTGTCTATTTCCTCTATGGTTTTATTCCAATTTGTTGCATTCAAACTTACGACAAAAATATATACTGCAGACTTTCAAGTTGTCGTCCATTATTTCAGTCACGTATTTTTTCTTTTTTAATCATCTTTTTTCTATTAACTCATCTATTTTCTGTCTAGTCTTTGGTTACAATAAGTCCCCGTCATCTTCACTATGATACTTTAAAATGGAATTGATAGGATGTCGTCCTAATTTATGAATGAACACAATGTTTGAACAAATCAATGTAGAATTAAGTCAGTTAATTTGAATTTCTAGCAGAAAATTCTAAGGTTTAACTTTGTTTACCTTGAAAAATACGAGTAACAATTAAATTTGATTTGTGGTTTTAAAGATATGTAATTTAGTCCAATACTGATTAATAATAAAAAAATATGAAGTAGAAATGAAAGAAACAAGAGAATCAAAGCAATGTTACTCCACAGTAGTGACCTCGAGCTTAATGACCTTGAGGCAGGTTCAGAGCAATAAGAACAATTAAGTAAGAAAAGTAAAGTAAGAGCAGTAGAGCTAAAGGACAATTCTGATGAACAGTAAGAGAGAAAGTTGGATAGTATATTCTTGCCAATGATAAGATGATCTTACGAATGATTGGGGTCCCCTTTATATGATAGGGGAACCCTAAATAAGGTATATTTCTATTCACAGTAAGGAATATTCTTGATACAGCTGCCTAGTACGGAATCATACAATCATATTCCGGGATTTGCGCCAAGATCTTAGGAACGTGACAGAAATCTAGCCCATTCTATTACAAATCCATAACGGTACTGTTCCGGGGTCGAGCATACTCGACTTCGGTATGTATCGTGCTCTTTCTTCAAACTCGGTTCTAGTCCCTCGAGCTCGAACTAGGGGAGGAGACTGTGTCCTCGACCCCGAAATTGGAGAAAGACAATAAAAGAAAAAGGGCTTTGAAGCCTGAAGATTCCCAAGATGAGGCGGTACCTGCCCGAAAGACGAGGAGAAGACTCATACATGTGGACTTGGATAAAACCATCCAATATCTGGAGGATGAAGTGAACGATGGTGGAGAATCGACGCTGGTACCTCGAACCAGGAAACCAATCGAAGCCGTCAATGCCTCCGAACCTGATGCCTTGCCACTTGATGAATGGACTCCGAATAGAGACTCGGAAAAAGCCCTCGAGTTCCCCGAGATCGAAATCGTACCTCCTTCTTCAACAAATACACCGAAGGGGGCCAGCGCTGAGAGGGCCGAAACTAGCCAGAGCGCCCCGAGTGAGGAGCTCGGGGCCATGACAATGGGTCACTTACTTTCTCTTCCAGCTTACTCCAAGGAGGTAATAAAGGATGCTCGAGCTTTGCACACACCTGATCCGAGCAAGATCTTCGAAGAAAACCCCTTTTGGGATCGTTTCACCGGGGTTGGTGACGTTGCAGACCTTAACGGTGCATCCACCCTTTTCGAGGAGGCTCAACATCTTCTTTCTTAGGTAAATGCTAACTTTCATTGTCGTAACTTCCTCTTCCCTTCCTTTCCTTTGATTGACACATCATCATCTCATGTATAGGCCATCGTCAAGTTTAAAACTGAGCTGAGCCAATGTGAGGCCGAGCTCAGGAGGGTTTCAGGTGAAGAGAAAGCCCTGAGGCTCCTCTATGGCCAGAAGGAAGAGGAGCTTAAGGACCTTTGGGCTGAGTTGGCCAAGGCTCGAAAAAACGAGACCGAGCTGGATGAGCAATTAATTGTGATTTTAACAGAGTATGGTCTCCTTGGCCTTACTTCGGTCGCTAATACTTCGATGTCTCAACTGCAACAAAAGTTAGAGATGATTGGGCAGCTTCGGAGCGAGGTTGATCAAGTTAAGGCTGACTGCCATAGGTGGAAAAAGAACATGGATCAGCTCGTTGCCGATAAGGAAGCTGTTACAATCCAACTGACCTCAGTTGAAACTCAACTCCGAGGTATTAAAGCCAAGGGTTTGGTCCAGGCCAGGAAAATCGAGGAGTTATAGGCGGAGCTTGCTAGAGCCCGGGCTGAAGCTGCACAAGCTAAGGCTGAGGTTGAGAAGACGAAGGCCACGGCTAACAAGACCATTGCCGTGTACTTAAAAGATGTTGCGGTTGTTCAAGCGGAGCTGAGGGAGGCCTCTGAACGGAAAAACGGAATAATGATTTTGCCAAGTGTCAATCCCAGAGGGAGACTCTCGAAGAAATCCACGCCCGAGGGTTCGACCTTACTGAAGAGATAGCCGAAGCAAAGGCGCGGGAAACCGATGCCAGGTTTTTTGTCTCTTATGAAGACGAAGATGCTGTAAGCGGCTCCGAGGGCGGGGAAGGTGAGGAAGGTGTTCCCGAGGAAGAGGAGGCTCTCGAAGATAGAGCTGCCGAGGGTGCGTTTCCCAAGAAAGCTGCTTCCGGGGACGTAACCCCAAAATAGATTAGGTTCTCTTTTTTCTTTTTTGTGTAAGGGCCCCTCGTGGGCGTTGGAAATATACTTTTGTAAAACATCCTTTGTGAATATAAAGAACCTTTTTGCTCTATCCTTAACTTGTGTTGCATTTCATTTTGTTCTCATTTGTGGAGGATTCGATTGTATAACTCGAATGATCGGTCCGAGTATTGGTTTGGACTCGGAACATAATAAACCCATAGGTCTTTATTGATAAATATAATAATCCTCTAGCTAAGTTTAAATCGATTCGATGCGAGCTCGGGATATCAGGACTCTTGAGTCCGAGTTGAGTGAGAATGGGGTCTCGAACTATATGTTTTGACCCTTAAGCCTTTTGAAGTTGGCCCTTAGGTTCTTATATATCGGCCCTTAGGCTCTTTAGGTTGGCCCTTAGGCTCTTTATGTTGGGTCGATTCGGCCTCTAGAGTGGCTATATATTTTTTCCCTCTTTTCTGCAAAAAAACTTAGTGAAAATTTTATTATGCCTTAGCATGTGTTTTTCGTACCCATTGGGTTTTTTGAAGGTTCGACGATTCGGAACCTAATTAGTCTGTGTAAACATAATCGAATACCCCTTGAGGTTTTGTTTTCAAAGGCTGATGTTATCGAAGCCTTTAAATTAGTCGAGGGCTGAATTTATCGAAGCCCTTTATATTTTGCTTTTGCCAAGGGTAGCCTGATTTAACCGGTTTTTTCAAAGTGTTTGAAGGCCTTTAATTTATGGCGGAAGTCGGACATCTCCGGGCCGCATTATTTCGGCCGTAGCCTTTTATATGACCGTAGTCTTTAATATGGTCATAGCCTTTTATATGACCGTAGTCTTTAATATGGCCGTAGCTTTTTATATTTCCATAGCCTTTAATTTGGCCGTAGCCTTCGGGTGTGTCTTTTGGACTGTTTCCTGATAACTTTGCGAACTTGTTCGAAAAGTTAGTCCCCGAGTATATCGGCCTTGGCCTTTGTTTCAGGGGGATGCCTCTTTGAGGTCTTATGAGCCCGAGTTTTAGATGACTCCGATGAGCTGACTGTCGATAACAGTCCCCGAGTGTCTGGGGGTTGCGTTTGTGCTTTGGATCTTGAGCCGTTTCCCGTAGGATTATAAGTGTAGAGCTCGTATAATAGTAGACTTCTTTGAGACATAAAGTGTTTTTGATATAAACAGAAAGCTTCTTCAAATGATTGATACATGCATACATATTTTGCTGTCTGGGCTTCGACTATTCTATATGGACACGGTTCATTTGACCGTTTGGCTCATCACAAAGTTTTCCTATCGAGGCCCTCTTAGGTGTGGAGTATTTTCCTCGAAAATATGATCTCCGAGGGTGATGCCCCCTAGTATTTGAGGTTGATTGAAAGAAGCCTTGGATACTGTTCGAGTTTTCCTTAGGTAGCATATAGTTGTTGCCTCATTAAAAACCTTGCCGGTAAAACCCATTTGGGACAAAATCCGAAAGAGTGCAACGCATGCTTTAAAACCTAAGGCTTTCGCGCAAAAAGGGTGTCTTCGATAGCTTCGATCGAAAATCTACAATGAGTTAGTTTTAAACTCAAATGGACAAAAAGGATAAATCCATACCTTAGCAGTAGTATCGTTTGAGTAATGATACGTTCCAATTATTTGGTAGTTGTTCGCCTTCCATCGTGCTAAGTTTGTAAGATCCTTTACCGACAACTCCGAGAACTCGGTACGGTCCTTCCCTATTCGGGCCTAGTTTCCCTTCATTTGGGTCTCGAGTATTGAGGATAACTTTCCGTAGAACTAAGTCCTCGATTCGGAAGTGTCGGAGATTGGTCCTTCTATTGTAGTATCTTTCGATCCTTTGCTTTTGCGCGGATACCCGAACAAGTGCTGCTTCTCGTTTTTCATCTAGTAGCTCGAGGCTAATATTCATGGCCTCGTGATTTGACTCCTCCGATGTGTGTCAAAACCTGGCGCTGGGTTCTCTGACTTCGACAGGGATGAGGGCCTCGGAGCCATACACTAAAGAGAATGGGGTAGCCCCCGTGCTGGACTTCGATGTTGTTCGATATGCCCAAAGAACCTCGGGTAGAACTTCTCTCCATTTCCCCTTTGCATCATCCAACCTTTTCTTTAGGTTTTGAATGATAGTTTTATTTGTTGATTCGGCCTGTCCATTTCCAGTTGGGTGGTACGGTGTCGATAAAATCCTCTTTATTTTATGTGCTTCGAGGAACTCTGTTACCTTATTGCCGATGAATTATTTTCCATTGTCATATACAATCTCGGCAGGTTTCCCGAATCGGCATATGATGTGGTCCCAGATGAAGTTAATAACTTCTTTTCCTCGGACTTTCTCGAAGGCCTGTGCTTCCACACATTTAGTAAAATAATCAGTCATAAACAAAATAAACTTAGCTTTAACCTTGGGCCGTTGGTAGGATCGAATGGAGTTGTTCCCCGAGCTGATGGATCATCGGTGCAAATCGTTGGCACTTATCTCATTTTCTGACAAATTCCTTAGTATCTTTTTCCATATTGTCCCAGTAATATCCTGCTCTGATGATTTTGTGAATCAAGGACTCAGCGCCAGAGTGATTCCCACAAGTGCCTTCGTGGATTTCTCATAGAACATAATCGGTGTCCCCCGGCCCCAAACATACCGTCAGTGGCCCATCGAATGTTCTCCGGTACAATATACCATATTCATCTAATACAAACCTAGCAGCTTTGGTTCGTAGGGCCCTCGATTCTTTATGGTCCGATGGGAGTTTTCCACTCTTCAAATAGTCGATATACTTATTCCTCCAGTCCCACGTCAAACTTGTTGAATTCATCTCGGCATGACCCTCTTCAACCACAGACCTCGATAACTGAACGACAGTCCCTAGGACGATGTCGTTTTCTTCGACTGAGGATCCCAGATTAGCAAGTGCATCGACCTTGCTATTTTGTTCCCAAGGCACATGATCCAGCGTTTACTCCTTGAAGCGGTGCAAAGTTACCTGTAGTTTATCCAAGTACCATTGCATTCTATCCTCTTAAACTTCGAAACTTTTGTTTACTTGGTTTACCACCAATAGAAAATCGCACTTAGCTTCGATGACTTCTGCTCCCAAGGTTTTAGCTAGCTTGAGACTTGCAATCATGGCCTCATACTCGGCCTCATTGTTAGTCAAACTAGAAGTTTTTAATAGATTGTCTTATGGTATCACCCGTGGGTGGCTTCAAGACAATGCCAAGCCCGGACCCCTTCACATTCGAGGCACCGTCTGTGAAAAGGGTCCATACCCCCGATGATGTACCCGAACTTAGCAGGAGTTCTTTCTCCACTTCGAGTGTGAGGTCGGCATAAAATCGTCCATGAAGTCAGCTAAGATTTGAGACTTGATGGCCGTTCGGGGTTGATATTCGATATCGTACCCGCTAAGTTTGACGGCCCATTCGGCCAATCGGCCCGATAGCTCGGGCTTATGCAAAATATTAGAAGGGGGTAAATGGTTAATACACATATAGGATGAAATTGAAAATATGGTTTTAGCTTTCGAGATACGCTTATCAATGCAAGTGCCAATTTTTCTAGGTGTGGGTACCTAGTTTCAGCGTCTCCTAGAGTTCGGCTTATATAATAAATAGGGAATTGCGTACCTTGATCTTCTCGAACTAGTACCCCACTTACCGCTATCTCGGACACTGCCAAGTATAGGTAATCATCTACCTTCGGGGTGTGAAGCAAAGGCGGGCTCGATAGATATCACTTTAATTCTTCTAAGGCTTGTTGACACTCCGGGGTCCATGCGAAATCCTTCTTCTTTTTTAGCAAGGAAAAGAATCGGTGACTCTGATCTGATGACCTTGAAATGAATTGACCCAGGGCAGCAATTCTTCTTGTTAGCCTTTGCACGGCCTTCACGCTATCCACGGTTGTGATATCCTTGATGGCCTTGATCTTATCGGGGTTAATCTTGATACCCCGATTTGACAGCATGAAGCCGAGGAACTTACCTGAGCCGACTCCGAAGGCACATTTCTCCGGGTTAAGCTTCATGTTGTACTTCCTCAAAATTTCGAATGTTTCCTGCAAATGAGCTAAATGGTCCTCTGCGCGCAGGGACTTAACCAACATATCATCAATATAAGCTTCCATTGTTTTACCTATTTATTCTTCAAACATTTTGTTAACTAGGCGTTGATATGTAGCTCCTGCATTTTTTAGCTCGAAGGGCATTACGTTGTAACAATAAGTTCCAAACTTAGTAATAGATGAAGTCTTTTCCTAGTCCTCCGGGTTCATCTGAATCTGATTATACCCGGAGTAGGCATCGAGAAAAGTTAGGATCTCGTGGCCGGCCGTAGCATCGATCATACGATCGATGTTGGGCAGCGGGGAAGAATCTTTTGGACATGCTTTGTTCAAGTCCTTATAGTCTACACACATTCTAAGTTTGTTTCCCATTTTAGGAACTACAACTATGTTGGCTAACCAGTCGGGCTATTTTACCTCCCAAATAGACCCTATTTTAAGAAGTTTGGTTACCTAGTCTTTTATGAAAGCATACTTTCCTCGGATTGAGGCCGCCTTTTTTGCTTCACCGGTTTGAACTTGGGATCGGTGCTTAGCCAATGTGTGGTGATTTCCGGTGGAATCCCTGTCATATCTAAATGGGACCAAGCAAAGCAATCCATATTATCAATAAGAAATTGAATGAGTTTTTTCCTGAGTTCGGGGGTCAATACCGTTCCCAGGTATACCTTTCTCTCAGGCAAGTATTCGATAAGTATGACCTGCTCTAGTTCCTCGACAATTGACTTGGTTGCATCGGACTCTTCAGGAACAACGAAGGTTCGAGGAGTAAGGAAATCCTCTTCTTTGTCTTCGATTACCTGTTGCTCTGACTCCATCGAGGCCGGGGGCTGTGGTTGCTATTTAGCCGCCTGCTTACCTTTGGTGCTTGATTTCTCCGAGGTTGAAGGATCTGGTATCAGTACCACTTCCTCGATTTCAAACATCTCCTTTGCAGCATGTTGCTCTCCGTGGACTGTTTTCACTCCTTCCTCTGTTGGGAACTTCATCATATGGTAAAGAGTTGAAGGCACTGCCCTCATGTTGTGTATCCATGCTCTCCCGAGGAGTGCATTATACCTCATGTCGCCTTCGATGATATGGAATTTAGTATCTTGTATGGTCCTGGCGACATTTATTAGCAAGGTAATCTCTCCCTTTGTTGTTTCGCTTGCCATGTTGAAGCCATTTAGGACCCGGGATGCAGGTACAATCTGATCTTGTAGGCCGAGTTGCTCCACGACCCTCGATCTGATTATGTTTGCTGAGCTACCTGGATCCACTAAAACACGTTTAACTTGAATTTTATTTAAAAGGATCGAAATTACCAGGGCGTCAATGTGTGGCTGAGATATGCCTTCTGCTTCTTCATCATAGAACGATAAGGCGTCCTCAGGCACATAGCTCCTAGTTCGTTTTTCTCTGGTGATTGATACCTTGGTGCGTTTCAACACAGGTCGTTGAGGGAGATAGACTCCGCCAATGATCATGTGGATTACATGTTGTGGTTCTTCTTGCTCATTTTTCCTTGTATCCCTCTCCCTGAAGTGATTTTTGGCCCGATCACTGAGGAATTCTCGAAGGTGGCCCTCGTTGAACAACCGAGCCACTTCTTCCCTTAGCTGCCTGCAATCTTCCATTCTATGACCATGTGTGCCATGATACTTGCACATCAAGTTCGGGTTCCTTTGAGAAGGATCGGTCTGTATAGGCATGGGCCACTTGGTGTCTTTTATTCTTCCAATAGCTGACACAATCCCTGATGCATCTATGCTGAAGTTATACTCCGATAATCGAGGTGCTTCTACGGGATCGGTATGCTTGAATTCGCTTTTACTCATGAGTCCCCGAGAACTTTGACCTCGATCATTTCTCCGATCATTCTGAGGGGCGTTCCGACCTGAACTGTTGTTCCTTCGATCGACATACGACTGATACTGTTCCCTGTTCGATCTTGATTCCCTGTCCGTATCCCTCGGGGGCTTGGCCGCGAATCTGTTAGGATGAACTGAACCCGAGGGGGCTCCCAACTGGTCATCCTTGACCCTGATTTTTGACTGGTAACGGTTGTGCACATCTGACCATGTCACAGCTGGATATTCGATCAAGTTCTACTTTAACTGCCGAGATGCAATCAAACTCCGCTCGTTCAAACCCTACATAAAGGCCTGAACTCCCCAGTCATCGGAGACCGGTGGTAATTCCATTCTTTCCATCTGAAACCTGGACACGAGCTCCCTTAACATCTCATCGTTCCTTTGTTTTATTTTGAAGACATCCGATTTTCTCGTGGCCACCTTTATGGCCCCGGCGTGTGCTTTCACGAAGGCATCTGCTAACATGGCAAATGAGTCAATAGAGTTAGGAGCTAAGTTGTGATACCAAATCATAGCTCCTTTCAACAACATTTCTCCAAACTTTTTCAACAAGACTGATTCGATCTCACCGTCATTCAAATCATTCCCTTTGATCCCGCAAGTATATGAAGTAATATGCTCGTTGGGGTCGGTTGTTCCATTATATTTGGGTATATCGGGCATGCGAAACTTTTTGGGAATGGGAATCGGAGCCGCGCTCTGAGAGAATAGTTTTTGTATGAACTTCTTGGCGTCTAAACCTTTCAAAACTGTAGGTGCCTCTGGTATCTGGTCTACACGGGAGTTATAAGTCTCCACCTTCTTATCATTGTCTTCAATTTTCTTTTCTCCGGACTCGATCCTCTTAGTGAGCTCTTCGAGCATCTTCATAATCGTGGGGTCAGTCCCCGAGCCGCTTTCGTCTGGTCCTTCTAGCGCCAGTTTAGTACGTCGATTATTTTCATGTTCAGCTATACTCAGAGTTTATTTTGACTTTAAAGTTGAGCAATGGCGATCTGTTGAGCTTGCAGCATCTCGAATATCACTTGGAGGCTGATTCCCTAATTACCCACTCCTTGTGTTCCTTGGCCACCGGGTCGGGCTTCCCAGTGCACACTCCCTCCGGGGTCTGTGCCTAAATCTGCGTTTAGAGCAATGTGTGAAATAACATCAACTAGTTCCGTGTTTTGCACTTCCCCAGGGTTTATTGGTGGTACACCGACCCTTATATTGTTGTTTTCACCAAGACCTTCATTGTTATGAACAGGTGCGTTTTGTGATCTAGACATATTTCAGCCTGAGAATAAAATATTCTTGACAAGAAAAAGTGTAAAAATAACATGTGTAATGAGAATGAGTAAAGAAACAGTCACTATTATCTTTATCCCCACGGTGGGGGCCAAACTGTTTACCTCAAAAAATACGAGTAACAATTAAATTTGATTTGTGGTTTTAAAGATATGTGATTTAGTACAATACTGATTAATAATCAAGAAATATGAAGTAGAAATGAAAGAAACAAGAGAATCAAACCAATGTTACTCCGCAGTAGTGACCTCGAGGCAGGTTCAGAGCAATAAGAACAATTAAGTAAGAAAAGTAAAGTTAGAGCAGTAAAGCTAAAGGACAATTCTGATGAACAGTAAGAGAGAAAGTTGGATAGTATATTCTTGCCAATGATGAGATGATCTTACAAATGATTGGGTTCCCCTTTATATAATAGGGGAACCCTAAATAAGGTATATTTCTATTTACAGTAAGGAATATTCTTGATACAACTATCTAACCGCCTAGTACGGAATCGTACAATCATATTTCGGGATTTGCGCCATGATCTTGGGGACGTGGCAGGAATCTAGCCTATTCTGTTACAAATCCATAACGGTACTATTCTGGGGTTGAGCATACTCGACTCCGGTATGTATCGTGCTCTGCCTTCGAACTCGGGTTTGGTCGCTCGAGCTCGAACTCAACCTTGCCATAACTCGGACTTTGGACGACCTCTTGAGCATAATGATCGAAGGCATACGATCTAGACCGTATGCAAACTTGGCGTAAAATCAGGAATAACATGCCTACGGCATTAAGTTTTCATGTTCATTGTCTAAAAGGGTAATACTTACCAGCATCGTTTGACCTTAAGAGTTAAAAATTAAGTGATAAAAGTATGTACAAAGACAAATGACTTAGATCTATTAATTTGATGTAAGCATCATATGCAACTTTGATAAAATATATGAGTCCACCAAACTATATAGAGACCAGGTTCTATATAGGTTTCCACAGATAAGGGTAATACAACATTAAGTGAATGAAACAGGGAACTTTTACGTGAAAAAATCCCTGCTCAAGGGGATCAAAAAACCACGACCTACACTGGTAGGATTTCAACTTCACTGTGAGCAATCTTTAGATTACAACCTATGCAACCTAGGAATTAAACTCTTAATCCCTCACTAACTTGTAATACACCTATTACAAGCCACTTTGCAATACACCTATTACAAAGACTTCAACTCATGACTAACTCTAGTCACAACACAAACACTAAAGATTTATGGTTTACAAAGGGTTCCTAGTTAAAGCTTCGAGATAAGCAAAGTTGGAATTACAATGAAGAACAATTACAAAGTTACAACTTAACTAAGGACATACAAAAGACTCATTATAGGAACTAGTCCGTAGTAGTGTTGTACTTTGTTCTTGATGCACTTGAGAATTGAATGCTTGATTGTCGGATGCTTAAAATGCTTGAATGAATTCTGTTCAAGTAATGTTTTGTTGTAATGTTTATTGTTAATACAACTTGGATGACATCACTTGAATGATGTAGTCACTTGGTTGGTACAAGGTCCTTCCTAATGAAAAGTGACTACTGCACTGTGCTGCACTGTTTAGTGCAGGCGGTCACTTTCCAGCTGTAGAGAGTTGACTTCGTACTGTTTTCAGGAGAACCCAAATAAGATCAGGTCCCTTTCTTGATTCTTTATCTCTTGAAGTCATAGCAACTCACATGAGCTTGAAACCATTGATTGAGTTGTGTACAAAGTGTGTCAGGTTCCTTATCTGGTTCTTTGACAGTAAGTTTGTTAGATCATCAAAACATAAAGCTAAGGTACTATAAACCCATCAATTTCCCCCTTTTTGATGATAACAAACTTAAAAATTGACAATCATATTTAGAGCAACAAAAACCAGATAAAGTATCAGGAACTTCACAAGTTCTCCCTGACTTTGTGCTTTCCCCCTGAATCAGTCCCTGCTTTTTCTTAACTCCTTCAATTTTATCTACTCTTCCCCCTTTTGGCATCAGTAAAAACACACAAACAAGCAAATAGCATAAAGAAGTCTATCCCAATTAACTCATGCCACTTATGTGCACACAACATGATAGAAAAGAGAAGCAGAAACACATAAGCATTTACAACAAAAGAAGGAGAGTTTTCATTAAACAACGAGAAATATAAGCAGTTGCCTTTACAGCAAAAGTAGATTTGGACTGTTTACACGGGATCAGTACTAATGATTTCCATCCACAATCCAAAAAAAAAAAACACAAACACCATAACATCATCAAAACACTGTCACCGATCACTGGGAGATAAAGAGATAAACTGAATACTGGTTAATGAGAGATATGCCTAGGGGACACTAGAGGAAGATGGCTTGGAAGAGGCAGCAAGTGTGTTGAGAACTAGATCTATCCGAGCATTGGCGAACGTTTGCTCAGCGAGCAGTTTCTCTTTTAGGTTCTCAACTTGTTGCCTGAGATCAGCATTCTCCTTAGTCAGATGAGCAACCTCTGTATTGGGAGAACTGGATGACCCTGGTGCCTCTTGGGCCTGACTGAGCTGAGTCTCTAATATGGAATTCCTTGCTTTTAGCTTTCTGATCTCTTCAGTAGCACTATTTGAGCATTTATAAGCTGGGAGATCGTTGAAGTGCTGCCTACCCCTCCAATTTTGTCGATACACTCACAATCCTCTAGAGTAGTTTTAGAGATAGTCTACTTCTTGGTCCCCATCTTAGGATGTCCCAAAGGCACTTTAAAGAATTTGAAGACACACGTGAGGAGAAATCCATAGGGGAGGCCATGATTTCCATCTTTGCATGCTGCCACCTCTTGCTTATGCTCAATCATAATGGCTGGCAGATTAATAGTTTCGAACTCATCCAGTGCTTCCATCAGATACAGATCATCCTTATATGTGATGGACTTTCTCTCAGCGC
This sequence comes from Nicotiana attenuata, assembly GCF_001879085.1. Lineage (NCBI taxonomy): Eukaryota > Viridiplantae > Streptophyta > Magnoliopsida > Solanales > Solanaceae > Nicotiana > Nicotiana attenuata. Next base: position 271,096 of record NW_017670625.1, read on the forward strand.
GAGGAAGTAGAACCTTGTTCACCCCTTCAAAAAGCAACTGATAAACAGGAAGCGAGGCTTTCTTATGCACCCGTTCCCCCCGCTGCACAACACTCTCCTTAACTATAGCATGCCTAAAATTTGAACTACATACACTTCTAACAGAAGACAGACCTTCATTAGGAACCTTAAGTATGTTTCCTAACACAGCTGGGTCCATAACAATGTCTACGCCAATTACTAGTGCACATATGTGATCAGATTCAACGGTAAAGAGGTCTGCATAAAAGATTTGAACCTCTTCCTCATATACCTTGGGCACATAAACCTTGAATAGGTGTCCCCACTATTGAAACTTAACCATCTCGAGCACTTGTCGCATTCCACCTATCTCAGATATCTTAGGGTCAAAAGTACGACCCTACAGCACTTTCTGACACCTCAACCTTTCTTTACCAAATAAACTTCCACTTCTGGCTTTCTTCACAGAACCAGGTTCTTTTACATCCTCCAGTTTCCTTTTCACAGACTTTCCACTGGACTTAACTTTCCCACTAGATTTCGCTTGCACATCCTCATCAGACACAGACTCTTCTACCACAACTTCCTTCAACTTGCCACTATCTTTCACTGATTTTTCACTGGGTGCTCCAACAACTTCTTTTGAAGTACTCTCAATAAAGTGCTTCTTTTTCGGAGACATTTTTATCAAGGGACTTGGTTTCTCTGTGGCTTCCTCATCAACTACAACAACTGGGATATTCTTGTCACAAACAATTCCACCATTCTTCACCAGCCTTTTCTTCTTCTTCCTGTTACTTCTCTTACTCTTCTTTAGCGCAGACTCAAGAGCCTCCTTCTTCTGCAACCTTATGGTAGGTCGCTTAGTAGGGGGCTCAGGAGTTGCTACTGGCCTCCTTGCGGCAATGAATGGACTCAGAGCAACATCTTCCTTATCTTCTTCTTCACTGGACCTCATGACAAGAGCCACTACTTCCAAGGGCTCAACATCAAAGTAAGGAGAATGAGCAGGGTCAAAACTGACCTAGGAAGATGATTCCTGACCTGTTTCCCCAGGAGAGGGTCAGGTCCATCAAAAGGGGTCCCAGTCGTCTCTTCTGGTGCAGGCGGTTCAAAGAGCACCATTGCGCCTTCTCTCACCAAGGACTAAGTCTCTTCCCCATGAGACTCGGGCATGGTGGAACTTTCCTTCCCAATAATTCCCTGGCAGCAATAGCCAATATATTTTCTATGGCATACCTCTCTTGAGGTTCCATAGGAACAATATCAGAAGAAATAGGAGTACCTGTAGACTGAGCAGAACTTTCCTTAGAACCCTTAGCACTTTCAGGACTGATCGATGAAGCTTTTTCTGTCGATGGAGACTTACTCTTTTCCTCTAAAATTGGAATATCATCTTTGCTCTGTTCTTTGAGTGACTTAGGCAACAAGGGAGAGATGCTTTCAGTCTTAAGGTTGTCTGAGTTCTCAACACTTAGAGGAGGAGTAGAGTTAGAGGGAGCAGAGAAAGGGATGGAGGATGAAGGAGAAACTGGTTTAGGGTTTTCTAGTTGAACAGTGGTGGAAGAAGGGATGACTGTGTGGTTTCTACAGGAGAAAACTCAAAGTTTTTCTCTCCAGTGGTAGGAGTGATTGTTTGATCCTTAGCCATGGTAGAGGAATTTTGCTTGAAGGTTTTGGAGAGACTAAGGAAGATAGAGATGGTCGTTCATGTTTTTGGAGTAAGAGGGTTATAATGAGGCGAATGGTAATTATGAAGGAAAGAGAAACGGGTTCTGAAACAGCGGTAGATATGTGGGAAGATGCAACATTTCAGAGGGAAGTGAAAGGATTTGAACGAAAATACGTGACGTATAGGGTCTAAAAAGTTTGATGATGTGGCATTAATTTTTTTTTTCTTTTGAGATATGTATGAGAAAAGCAAAAGACTACTAACCTATGGCACAAGAACCAGTTTCCTGACCAGTCCCTTTACAAAATGCTTAGCCTTCTTTTACCGCTCATGCATTGCCTCAACTGCTTCTATGATCATCATGTGTGTCTACCTGTAACGGTATAGAAGTGAGTTAGACTTAGCCGGAAAACACTTTAGCTAATTTTACCTGTATGTGATTTTCATAGCCATATGGTAGGAATCAGGTTCTTAACTAAGCTTTATTAGCCCCAGTGCCAGCCTGTTTCTTTCAAAGTGTTCTCTGTTCAGGGCTTTGGTGAAGATATCTACAATTTGGTCTTCTGTGCTACAAAACTTCATATAGATAATCCCATTTTCCACATTGTCTCTAAGAAAATGATGTCTTACATCAATGTGCTTGGTCCTTTTATGCTGGACTGGATTTTTGGCTATGTTGAGTGCACTTGTGTTATCATACAAAAGAGGTACATAGTTAGTGTACACTCCAAAGTCTTCCAACTGTTGTTTGATCCATAGAAGCTGAGCATAGCAGGAGGCTGCAACAACATATTCAGCTTCAGCTGTTGAAAGAGCTACTGGATTTTGTTTTCTTGTGCCCCGTGAGATAAGACATGATCCCAAGAAGTGATCCATTCCAGATGTGCTTTTCATGTCCACCAGATAACCTGCATAATCAGCATGAGCATACCCAATAAGATTAATATTATCACCTGAAGGGTAGTACAGAACCAAGTCCTGTGTTCCCTTAAGATATCTCAGGATTCTTTTGGCAGCCTTCAGATGAGATTACTTGGGGTTTGACTGAAACCTTGCACATAGTCCCACACTGAAAACAATATTTGGCCTGCTTGCAATAAGATAGAGGAGAGATCCAATGATGCCTCTATACATTGTTTTATTCACAGAAGAGCCAGATTCGTCCATGTCTAGTCAAGTAGCAGTGGCAATGGGAGTGTCAATCACTTTTGATGCTTCCATGTCAAACCTCTTCAGAAGCTCCTTGATATACTTCTGCTGACAAATGAATGTTCCCTTCGTAATCTGCTTCACTTGAAGACCGAAGAAGAAATTCAATTCACCCATCATGCTCATCTCAAACTAACTTCCCATGAGTTTTGCAAATTCCTCACATAATGATCAGCTGTTGCCCCAAAAATGATATCGTCTACATATACCTGAACAATGAGCAGGTTCCTACATCGTTTCTTCAGAAATAGAGTTTTGTCAATTTCCCTCTTGCAAAGCCATTTTCTAAGAGAAACTTTGACAGCCTCTCATACCAAGCTCGAGGAGCCTACTTCAACCCATACAGTGCCTTGTCCAATTTGAACACATATTCGGGGTGTTCATGACATTCAAATCCTAGAGGTTGCTATACATAGACTTCTTCCTTGAGGTAACCGTTCAGAAATGCACTTTTGACATCCATTTGGAACAGAGTTAATTCCATATGTGATGGAAAGGCAATGAGGATTCTGATAGCTTCCATACGAGCAACTGGAGAAAAATTCTCATCATAATCAATTCCTTCTTCCTGATTGTAGCCTTGGACCATTAGCCTTGCCTTGTTCCTTGTTGTGTTTCCATGTTCATCAAGCTTATTCCTGAATACCCACCTGGTCCCTATGATAGTCCGATCTGATGGTCTAGGTACCATGTGCCATACTTTGTTCCTTTCAAATTGATGCAGCTCATCTTGCATAGCTGTGATCCAGTCTGCATCTTTTAATGCTTCTTAAATGTTTTTGGGCCCTACTTGAGAGAGTAATGCTGAGAAGGCAAGTGAATTTATGGATTTTGATCTGGTTTGGACTCCTGAATCCAAAGGAGTAATTATGTTTTCGAGAGAATGGGAGCTTTTGTGTTTCCAGTTGGGCACTTGAATTTCATTTGTAGAGGAGCTGGGTAAGCCTGATTGATTCTCTTGTATCCTACTTTCTGCTACCTGTGGAGTACATTGAACTGCATCATCCACTCTTTCTTCAGCTTCGGTGTTTGTAATTGTGGTACCAGGTTCCTCTCCGGCTGATGAGGAAGAGATTGCATTGTCTTCACCTGTCTCCTTCACTTGACTCATCATATCTGCCTTTCTATTTGCCATATCAATGACCCCTCTTGGAACCAGCAGAGGCTCTCCATCTTGATCATCCTTCTTGCTCTTCTCACAGGAGGGATATGACTCGTCAAAGATTACGTGTATACTCTCCTCAACACACTGAGTCCGCTTGTTGTATACCTTGTAGGCTTTGTTTGAGAAGAGTACCGCAGAAAAAATTCCTTCATCACTCTTGGAATCAAATTTTCCGAGCTGATCCTTTCCATTATTGAGAACAGAACATTTGCACCCAAATGTTCTTAAGTGAGTCAGCTTGGGCTTCCTTCCATTCAGCAACTCATAGGGAGTTTTGTTCAAGAGAGAGCTGATCATGCACCTGTTCACCAAGTAGCAGGCAGTTTTGATAGCTTCAACCCAGAAGTTCTTAACAATCCCACTATCGATCAACATTTTTCTTGCCATTTCTTCAAGGGTTCTGTTCTTCTTTTTCACAACTCCATTTTGCTGTAGAGTTCTTGGGGCTGAAAAGTTGTGGGTGATGCCATTCTCGTTGCAGAATTCATTAAACTTGGGCATTGTCAAATTCTATTCCATGATTTGATCTAATGCATGCTACTTTTGATTCCATCTTTACTTGAATTTTCTTCATTAAGGCAAAAAAAACTTCAAAGGTCTCGTCTTTTGTTCTAAGGATTAGAGTCCAAGTGAATCTGGAATAGTCATCCACTATCACAAAAATGTATCTTTTTTCTCCCCTGCTTTGCACTCTCATAGGGCCACATAGATCCATATGAAGGAGATCAAGTGGTTTTGAGGTGCTGACATCCTTCTTTGGCTTGAATAAGGATTTCACATGCTTTCCTCTAGCGAAGGCATCACAAACTTTGTGCTCTTTGAATTTTGACTTGGGCAAACCACGAACCGGGTCCTTCTGAGCCAGTTTATTCAATAGAGAGAAGCTTGCATGCCCCAACCTCCTGTGCCACAATTCAGCATCATCATCAGCTGCTTTCAAGTAACTCAGATCACCACTTTGTAGTGACTCGAAATCAGTAACGTAGATATTCTTGTATCTTTCGGCCTTAAGTACCACTTCACTAGTTACTAGATTTGTAACTATGCATATCTTTGACAAGAACTCCACCTTATTTCCTTTATCACATATTTGAGAAACACTTAAGAGACTGTACTTAAGACCATTGACATAGTACACATTCTCAATTGAGTGAGTGAGTGATTTTTCAGTTTTTCCAACACCAAGAATGTACCCCTTTTTGCCATTTTCAAAGGATACACTCCCTCCTTGCAGGGCTTTTAGTGAAAGAAAGTCCATGGTAATCCCAATCATGTGCTTTGAGCATCCATTGTCCATGAACCATTGTTGACTGCTTTCTTTCATTGTTCCCTGCACAAGGAAATCAAGGGTTAGATTTAGGAACACAAACAAGTTTGGGTCCCTTGTAATAAGAAAAGGGATGAATAAATGCTCTTCTATTCCATGCAGGTAACATGAGCTTTTTATCGGTGGCACCTGGTCCTCTTTCAGCAAAAACTTTGTTTTTCTGAAGAGACTGAACCCTGGCTGGGCAATTTTCTTTGAAATGCCCATTGTTCATACAGTAGGTGCACAACCAATTATCAAGCACGGTGTTGCTATGAGGGTTATAAGGAGTTTTCTCCCTTTGAAACCCTATTCCCTTCCTGTTTCCACCATTGTTAACGTACATGGCAGTAATAGCATCCGAGGACTAGGTCCACATAAGAGACTTCTCAAGATCACTTTTTACTCTTTCCAATTCTGCTTGAAGTTGTCTATTTTTCTCAAGTTCAGCACACAAACTAGTTTTTACAGCATTTAACTCGTTTTCAAGTTTAATATGTGTCTCACTAGCCACTTCCTTTTCTTTTCCAGAATTCCCAGGCCTACATTCAGCTTTGAGTTCCTCTATTGTTTCCTTTAAGTCTACAATCACCACTAAATGGCCATCTCTTTCCTGCTCAATAACAGCCACTTTCTCCACTAAGTCCTATTTTTCTTTACAGAAATTCACAATGGTTTCCTTTAGGTCAACTACTACTACCATCAGATCATCCCTTTCATGTTCTACAACTAGTAGTTTTCTCAGTTAGAACCTCCTTTTCATTTTCCGGATTAGCTATAGTTTATCTCAAATCAACCACACAAATTACCAAGTCATCTCTAGTTTGCTCAGCATCTCCTAACTCTATAGTTAAGGCATCCTTATCATTTACAAGACTATGGTAAGCATCAATTAACACGTTAGCTAATTACATGAGTTTTTCGGAGAGTAGGACTTCAGATTTCTCTGAACATCCCAAAAGTTTACCTCATTATTGTCATCGTCTTCATCATCATCTGATTGGGCCACCAAAGAAAATATTGAGTCATCCTCATTTGCTTCACTTTCAACTGCCATCATTGAGCTATCACCTCCATCATCTTCTTATTCAGACTCGCTGGAAGAATCTCCCCATGCTGCAAGAGCTTTCTTCACAACATTGCCGGCGGCGTTCTTTCTTTTGATGCGTTTATCAGGAACCGGGTTCCTATTGGCCGCTTTGTCAGAGTTGTGTTTGAAGTGTTCTTGCTTCAGGAGAGGGCAATCCTTAATGAAATGCCCTGGCTTTCCACACTTATGACAGAGGTCATAATTCTTTGTCTTGCTAGAGCTACCCCTCTTTGGTATACCTCCATTCCTTCGAACCATTTTCTGAAACCTTCTGGTTAAGTAAGCCATGTCACTATCCTTCCCACTTGAGTTATTGCTTTTTGCCTTGAGTTACTTCTTTGGTTCTCTTCTTTCACTGTCCTTCTTCTTCTTCATTTCATAGGTTTTCATATCCCCAACCAGCTCATCTATAGTCAGCTCTTGCAAATCCTTTACTTCAGTAATGACATTCACTTTACTCTCCCAGGAACTGGGCAAAACACTGAGAATTTTCCTCACGAGCTTGTTCCTAGGAATGATTTCACCAATCGAGTGTAGCTCATTTATGATGGAAGTGAATCGAGTGTGCATGTCTTGAATGGATTCATCGTCTTTCATTCTGAAGAGCTCATACTCAGTGGCGAGCATGTCAATCTTAAATTGCTTTACTTGAGTAGTTCCTTCACGTGCTGCTTGTAAGGCTTCCCATATCTCTTTGGCATATTCACAAGCTGAAATCCTATTGTATTCATTAGGACCTATACCACACACCAAAATTTTCTTGGCACAAAAATTTTTCTCCACAACCTTCCTGTCACCATCGTTGTATTCTTTCCTCATCTTAGGCACTGTCACAGCAGGATCTCCGACCTTTTTTGTAGGGACATAAGGACCATCATATATAACATCCCACAGCCCGAAATCTTCAACCATGATAAAGTCATGCATCATTGTCTTCAACCACCTATATTATTGGCCATTATCTAGGTGGTCTGTAGGTAGACTGACCCTCTTCAAAGTTTGGTGGAGCAGCCATGATGATCCTTTCTAGGTGTTAACCTAATAGAAAGAACCCGCTCTGATACCGGTTGATAGAATATATGAGTCCACCAAACTATATGGAGACCAGGTTCTATATAGATTTCCACAGATAAGGGTAATACAGCAGTAAGTAAATGAAACAGGGAACTTTTATGTGGAAAAATCCCTGGTCCAGGGGATCAAAAACAACAACCTACACTGGTAATATTTCAACTTCACTATGAGAAATCTTTAGATTACAACCTATGCAACCTAGGAATTAAACTTTTAATCCCTCACTAACTTGTAATACACTTATTACAAGCAACTTTGCAATACACCTATTACAAAGACTTCAACTCATAACTGACTCTAGTCACGACGCGAACACTAAAGGTTTATGGTTTACAAGGGTTCCTAGTTAAAGCTTTTAGATAAGCAAAGTAGGAACTACATGAAGAACAATTACAAAGTTACAACTTAACTAAGGACATACAAAAGACTCGTTATAGGAACTGGTCCGTAGTAGTGTTGTACTTTGTTCTTGATGCACTTGAGAATTGAATGCTTGATTGTCAGATGCTTAGAATGCTTGAATGAATTCTCAAGTGTTCAAGTAATGTTTGTTGTAATGTTTATTGTTAATACAACTTGGATGACATCACTTGAATGATGTGGTCACTTGGTTGGTACAAGGTCCTTCCCAATGAGAAGTGACAGCTGCACTGTGCTGCACTGTTCAGTGCAGGCAGTCACATTCCAGGTGTAGAGAGTTGACTTCATACTGTTGTTAGGAGAACTCAAGGGGATTAGGTCCCTGTGTTGATTCTTTATCTCCTGAAGTCATAGCAACTCACATGAGCTTGAAACCATTGATTGAGTTGTATACCAAGTGTGTCAGGTTCCATCCGATTCTTTGGCAATAAGTTTGTTAGATCATCAAAACATAAAGCTAAGGTACTATAAACCCATCAAACTTTTTTTTTTCTTTACCAACTAGTGCAATTAACTTTTCTATATTTTGAATATCCTTCGTGAAAATTGAAACTTAGTCACTGAATACTTAGTGGACCAATGCAGAAGTCCTATACCCAGAGGCAGATTTAGCCTTCTGACACTGTGTTCACCTGAACCCATAACTTTCGACGCGGAGCATGAATTTATATGTAAAAATTTACTAAAAGTGTAATAAATAACAAATATGAACCCATCGTTTAGAAATACAATGGGTTCAACAATAAGATCCTTAAAAGCTAAACCTATAAAGTTTAAATATTGAATCGCCTCTGCCTAAGCCGACAGCTTCCATGTGTCCATCTTCAATACGAATGCGAGTTAAAAGAAGAAACTGCCAGCAACCAATGAAGAAAAAGAAGTTCAGTACTGCCTTTGACTAGTCATTTTCGACATGTTATTCACCTGTAACTATTAAACGATTCACTTAAAGAGAATATATTTTACTGAAGTTGATTGATAGAGAGTTGAGTGATCTTTAACTAAAAAAGGAAAATAGGCAAAATCATATGGTACGATTTGGTGCCAAATACTAACTTGTATCATTGATATTTTGGTCAGTTTGTGAAAACAAGCACAAAGATAAGAAATTAATTCTACTTGTTAACCACTGAGGAGCATGAAATCCCTCAATCGTTAATTAGATATCTTCGGTTTGAGTTCTGCAATTAAGGACTTTTTGATAAGTAGCACTTTACCCTTTAGTGAGTTTACCTGATGCGAATCTGAATTAGTCGAACTAGTAAAATTCAGATCCCGGATAGTTAATACAAAAAACAAAAAGAGTAACTTTTCTTGTTAACTTGCTTCTTGCCAAATTGGGTATCCATTCTTGTTGGTGCTATTGCTTAACTACATAAAATTATTTGAGGTAATGCAGTTCCACTCTTTCCAAAAGAAAAACAAAGCACACAAGTATATGCCGGTATTGAGCTTGACTAAGAAAGGCCTAATTAGTTTCCTAACTTTACGAGCTTAAACCCAAATCAAAGCCTTAATTTAAGAGCCCAAATGAAGACAAAAGAGTCATGGTCCAAGTCCAAATCGAAGCCTTGAATTAATAGCCCATAATAGTGACGGAAGTGTCGCATTCCAAGCAAAAAGGGTACGACTCTGTACAGTATGCAGCTCATTGTCTATTGGGTTTGTGGCCCATTTCGAGGCAAACAGTCGGTACGGAATGGGCCCATAAGCACAGTTTATACAGTGTTTGTGGGGACGAGGGAGAAAATGGGCCAGTTCTCACATGGGCCGAGGGCCCAGTATATATTTTCTTAAAATATCACAAACAGCAATTTCTGTTTTATCACGTGATTTATTTCCCCTTTAAGAAGCAACATTTTTGGGAATAAATTGCCAGGGGCAATAATTTTTGTTTTTGGCCTGCATCCTTAAATGTTTACTTCTTCACTCATTTTCTATTCATTTTTCTTTTACTTTTGAATCAAAGTTGACTAGAGTATACATGAAAAATGAAAACTTACAACCGCATTCCCAGAATTTCCATTTTTTTTTTTTTTGAGTATTATCACTTTTAGCTCGCACCAGAAACTATTTATATTTGGAGCCGAAAAAGTGTAAAAAACTTGTATAATTTTTGTATATAACATACAGAATGTATTTATACACAAAAAATATATAAATTTTATACGTTTTTTCGGCTATTATTTTTACAGCAGCTATATTGTGTCATTATTCCTTTTTTTTTTTTTTTTTTATCCTTTTGATCGCAGAGAAACCAAATTCTTCAATAAATTTGTTTTGATAAACTCTATTTTGATCTGTGTTTGAATGGTTGTATGTAAGAGTCTTACTAGTAGCGTATATCAATTTCAACTGGAGATATTAGCAAAAGATTTAACCTATTATTGACGGTAGAAAAAATTATTATACTACATGTTAAAGCAAGTTGCTTGTTTTATTTTTCTGGTTACTAATACTATTTATTATGAATGGTTGCGTATAGATATCTTTTAGATAACCTTATAGCTTTAAAAAAATTAAAGTTAGTGCGCACAAAAGTTAAAACTCATTTTCAGATTGTATGGGTCAAAATTTGACCACCAGATGGTTGTCATTAAAGGGGACAGTAAGATGTCGACCCAGCCATGGTCGTGCCCACGAGGTGTAATGGCGACGAGTACCAAGGTCACTGCCGAGATCAGGCCGTTAGAAAACTTACATCGCAGAACAAGTGTTATGTTTGGGAAAGTAATGAAGGACCCAGTCATGAGAAAGCACACCGGTCAAAGACCATTGGATAAAAGAAAAAATTGTTAGTATATATAGAGAGGCAGGAGACCATTACTGGGGGCTCTGGACCCAGATCTGGTTACAACATTTATAATCATCGTTACGGAACCAACAAGGAGGGATCTCTTAGTTATCAATAACCTTTCTCTCTTCTCCTTCTGTGCTCTTACGATTATGGCGCATACCCGTCATAGATGTAAGCTTAGCTTTTGCATCCGATGTATGATAATCATCTTAAGAAATATAAAACCAGCTTGTTCTTCTCCGATTTTTGTATCCAATATGTCTTGATCTAGAGTTAATTATGTTTGGCTAAGATTTACCTTCTATCTCTCTATTAATTAGTTTAACTAAAGGGTTTAACAATTTTTTGGTTAAACAATTTGGCGCCGTCTGTGGGGAATTTCTTAGCCAAATTTTTTAGTTTCCTTTAGATCTAGAACCAGCGGAATATCACTACCAGGCTGTCATGGCCTCACCATCTCGGCACAAACACCAACTCGAAAGAGCGGTAGATAAGCTTTCGAGATGACCGTACCAATCTAGGTTAGGTTGCTACATAAAATAGAAGTTATAACCAATGTCTACGCAAAACCCACGTTCCACCTGTAACGATGGGTTTGACATGACATAAGCACGTTTAAAATAGGATCACGGTCGTCTGGTATGACCACAACCCCATTTGACGTACCTACCTTATATACCAACCCGCCATAGATATCCTGTTGTGTGGCCTTTTGAAAGAGCGGGCACAACCTGCCCTATTTTCACATCCCCCCACACACCGGATGATCTATGAACGAAGTGTGACATGTTTCCCTTGTTTGTGCAAATCGGACGAGATCAGACTGGGACTCGACTTCAACACTTCAGCGAGTGAGGTGGGCCCAACCCGTGAGAAGCCTTGACGTTGTTAACGACGAAGCCGAGCACGGCCGCCAAATCTAAAACCACCATTCGAGCACTAGGCGGAGCGAGTAACCCTACGACGCCGCTCCTTCTTTCACCAGCTTGTCGGGTCGAGGTAACAAACGATTTCATTTTGGTTTATCTTCACTCTTTTGTTGGTTCAAAACAGGAAACGCACAGTATTCTCCAATGAAAGAAAAAATTGAGCGGACTGAGACTCACCCAGGAAACGTACAGCATTCTTCAATAAAAGCAAAATTGAGCGGACTGGGACTCACCCAGGAAACACACAGTATTCTCCAATGAAAGCAAAATTAAGCGAACCAGGACTTACCCAGGAAACGCGTAGTACCCTCCAAATGAAAGTGAAATTAAGCAAAACTTGCCTCGATACACGCATATAAAATGCAATGATGAGTAGAGTCCCCCAACGAACTTACAATGGGTTACCATTTCGACCTTGCTCGAAATAACACCCCTACGGCCAATGGCCATCGCCGACAGAAGGGTTCGACCTAAATCGAACTTACAATGGGTTACCATTTCAACCTTTCTCGAAATAACACTCCTACGGCCAACGGCTATTGCCAACAGAAGGGTTTGACCTAACTCGAACTTACAATGGGTTACCATTTCGACCTTGCTCGAAATAACACCCCTACGGCCAACGGCCATCGCCGACAGAAAGGTTCGACCTAACTCGAACTTACAATGGGTTACCATTTCAACCTTGCTCGAAATAACACCCTTACGGCCAACGGCCATCGCCGACAGAAGGGCTCGACCTAACTCGAACTTACAATAGGTCACAATTCGATCTCGCTCGAATTGACACCTTTACGGCCACTGACTATCATCGAATCAAGTAGGATACGATTCAACCCCGCTCAGAATAACACCTTTACAGCCGCCGGCTACCGTCAAATAAAATAAAGAGTTCGAGCTCGTTTAAATATGAGTCAGAAACTGACTTCGCCCAAGATGGCAAATCCAAGTTCGATCGCGAATACAAGTCAGAAACTGACTTCGCCCGAGATGGCGATTCCAAGCTCGACCCCGCCCGAATACGTATGAAAAAGTTTACTTCGCCTATATCGGTAAGTCAAAATTCAATCCCACTCGAATGTTCAAGTAGAAAGTGACTTCGTCCAAATGACGAGTCTAAATTCAACCTCGTTCGAACCAAGGATGGTTCCACCTAAGTCGGCAAATCGGAAGTCAACCTTGCCCAGAACTGAAGATCCAAAGTGACTTCATTCGGACTCACGCGACGAGATCCTATTCGATCCGGGCATGGTCGGACTCCCAATCGAAAAGGTCAGTGACTCATTGCCAAAAAAAGGAAGAATCCAAAGGTCCGCGCCAAAACTAAAAGATATGCAACGAACGAGGAAAATAAAGAGAGAATCAAAAGATACACAAAGGCGAAGCAGCTGTTTTATTTAAATATACGTGCACAATAGTCGCACCTTGCAAAAGGCCGAAACAGGCCCCAAAAAAAGGGCGAAAATGAAAAAAAAAAGTGCTAAAGCTGCAGCAACCTTTCACTCGGCGTCATCACCGCCGTTCTCCCCATCATTGTCTTCAGGAAACCCCTCCTCAACATCAGCGTCCTCACCAACCTCCAGTGTCGCAGGGTCATAGCCGCAATTGACACGAGCCTCGCGTGCCTTCGCCCGAGCTTCTTCAAAAGCAGCCTCGGAAACGCTGCCCGCTTCCCACAAACCCTTGTATATGTCTCGTTGGGCCTCGGCGTGGACCCACAGCTCATGCAAGTTATGAGGAACAGTGGTAGAAGCAGACTTAACTTGAGCCAGCAATTGCGCCTTTTCGGCCTCGAGGGTCACAACCCGGTCTCCCAAGTTTGAGGCTTTTCGGTCAATTTTGCCGATGCGCTCTTCGAGCCTCGCCTCCCTCAGTGTGGTCATTGCCCTCTCAGACTCCTGTTCAGATTTAAGGACGCGGATAGTGTCCTCCAGCACTGCCGCTCTCGCCAAAGCCGACGCTTGAGCACTCTCGGCATTTTCTAGCTCGACCACTTTTCTCTCCAGCTCGGCTAATTTCCCCATCCATTTTGCACTCAAAGATTCAACTCTGGCGGCATTATGATCGAGTTCGGCTTGCAACAACAGCACCTTCGCCTGAAGATGCTCGCACTCTGCAGCGACCCCCTTTCCCAACTCAAGCTCTTCGTCCTTGGCACGGAGCAGCTCCTCGAGCTCACTACATCTGCAAATGGACTGCATCAGCTCCTGATCACTTTTCTCCAGCTTCTCCCCGAGGGATTGGGTGCCAGTACCCGCCCTAAGCTGCTCATGCATCTCGCGGCATTTGTTGCGATATCGCCGATATTTTTCAAGCATCGTCAGAATAATCTTGGCCCGAGTCTCCGCCCTGCGAGTACTCTCGATCTCCAGCATGTAAGACTGAAAGCAAAGAGAATAGTCGATAAAAGCCAAGGCCACAAAAAAAGGAGGGGGGAACAAACAAGGAAGAGAAACTTACCCTTAGTCCCATCGCGGCCACGCCACGTGACAATTCGGCGTCGCTGACGTCCTGAAGAGCTCCGCTTTCTGCGGCAGAGCATAGAAGGTCAAACTGCGGCACAAAATCCACCGTGTCTTGCAGAAGATTGAGGTCCGACAGAATTTCAAGTATTCGGGAAGGACCTCCCGCTCTTACCACAGTTCCGGTAAAGCCCTCCTCGAACATCCTAACATCATCAGGATCGAGGTCGGATTCAGACTCGTAATCATCAACCGCGACGCCTTTTCCCCTCTCTTCGGCCGAAGAAGAAGTGCGGTTCGACCGGAATGACGAAGGGCCACACAAGACAGCAACGACAGCCTCGGGACTCCGTCTCTCCTCCACGTCAGTTTGTTGACCGCTCACAACGGGTGTAGCCTCTGCGGTCGGGTTAGCACCACTGTCAATTTCGAGCACCGCCAAGGAAAGGTCACCCCTCGAAATATTTCGGCTTGAGGAATCACTTCCAACACTACCTGTCGTCTCTTCGACGGGCCCTCTCCACTACCAGCACGGGATGAATCGCCCATTGAGCGGACGGTAGAAATCAGGGTCTCAGGTTGAGGAATAGCCCCTGCGCACACGGCTCCGGCCGCAACTGCAGATTGTATAGTGGCTCTCGATGCAGGCCGGATGGCGGCCCTCGGTACAGGCCGGGGAAGGGGCGTCGATTGACAGAATGCGAGCGGAGGAGCCCCCGTCCTTTGCGCTCTCCCTGCCAACAAAGAAAAACGATCATATAACGACAAAATCAGTACGGCAAAGAAAAGGAAAAAAAAGACTACAACGGGCCGACTCACCAGTGAGAGGCTTACGCCCATATTTCTCGTGGAAGGACACCCACTCACGAATACCCATTGTATGGGGAAGAATTGCGTTCACCCACTCACGGATGTCGTCAACTAGCGGGGGAGGTAATTGATCGGTTCCAAGCCTGTACCACTAGCGAGTGGCAAGGATGGTCGATGCAGTTTTACCCAACAAAGGTCGGGATCGATTTCCATAGGGAGTTAATTGATTTGGAGTTAGGTATCTAACTAATCTAGATGTGCGTGTTGTTCCAAATTACACCTCCAAACATGGTCAAGATTGATTATACTTCTAATGTTATACTATAGTATGCTAAAGTAGGCAAAGTAAACTATTTTTGTTGGTTGTTTTCGAGGATTTAAAGGGACTAGGGCAATGACTTCCGCCTAGGTGGATATCTAACGGGTATCGAGAATTCAGGGCAAGCTTGTTATGATTGGGTCGTGATACAACCATCACACATAAGTGCTCACTCTATACCTCTCGGTAGTTTGAGTGACTTTGCCCGATTTGACTTTCTCAAGTCCAAATGGGAGTTCATGCATAACAAATGATATTGGCTCAAGTCGGGTATTACTATCTCTAGATTTAACCCTTTAATTGGGGCTATCAATCTCTTGAATGTACCTCAATTCCTTGTTGGCATAATTTTCCTAGACTTAGTCTCTCTTTCTCAAGAAGAGTCTAAGTCATCAAGGCACGAATCAGTGTTCGCAACCACCAATTCTACAATTAGAGCATGAATTAAGCTAAATATCACTAACCCATAAACAATTAAGCCCTAATATTCAAGACCCATTAAATAACCACACTAGGGTTGAGCCACAACCCTAGCTATGGGGTTTAGCTACTCATAATAACAGTAGAAATTAAAGATGGAGATGAAATATAAACCATAATATTCAAATACAAGATGAAAATCTAAAGATTGAAGATGAATCTACTTTAAAATTACTCAAAAAGGTAAAAACCAGATGTTCATGTGTTCTCCTTAACAAAACTTAACCTAAATCTGAAAAAGATCTATTAATACTAGGCTGAAATTCCCGAACAAAAATGCTCCTATGGAAGTTTCGCGGAGGCGTAATTCTGACCGCGTCCGCGCTTGAGATATCGCGGCCGCGTAATAATGAGCACGGTCCGCGTTTCTTCAATTCTGGGCTTGGTTTGGACTTGGTTTCGCGGGCACGAAAAAGCTACTGCCTCCGCGTTAGCTTCAACCGTGGCCGCGTAATTTGGATGCGGACCGCGTTCCTCAGCCAAGCTCAACTTGTAGAGTCTCTGAACTTCAATCACCTCTCTCAGCAAAATTACCACCGCGGCCGCGTCAGATATTCCGCGGCCGCACTTTTCCATCGCGGTCAGCGGTAGACCTTTTTGCTCAAAATTGCCTCTCTAAACTTTACTTTCGCGGGCCGCGCATTTGTGGACGCCTCAGTGGTGGCCCTAAGCAAACCCTGCAAGTAAGCACAGTAAGTTAGTTTTCGGGAATACTTTTACCTATTTTTGATCCAAAACCTAAGCAAAAGAGAGCATAAGATAGGTTAAAATCCATAGTTATCAACTCCCCCAAACTTAAGCTTTTGCTTGTCCTCAAGCAAACAAAGTAATTCACACCTCCACAAGAAAAAAGAGAGGAAAATTTCAATTGTCCTAAGGTGACTTAACCAAAAATCAATTGGGACAAACAATTACCCTCAACACAAATGCATTATCAACAACACACAACCTTTTTAGAACCATAGCTCTAGTGCGACACAGGAGCATCAAGAGTTGACTTAACTCACCAAGGAAACTCTTTCTACTACGTAGGTCATTGTGGAACCCAAACTCTTACTCCCCTGCTCTCCATAAGCAAATCTCACTTTAGATTGTAGCACTCAAAACAAGGATTGTGGGAAAACACGCTCATCTCTCTCAAGGGAAGGTCACAAGTCCGGCTCTAAGTACCATAAGCTTGCCCCTTATGCAAATCACCACTAATGTAAGCTCACTCAACTTGAAATCATATAGGGCTTTAATGGGAATGTAATGAAGGCTTTTGGTTCTAGGTAGGATATATCTGTCTGTGAAGGCTTCATCTTTCCTTAAGCACTTCATTTTCTCATTTCGGCTCACACTTTCTTGACTCTTTGAGTCATTTTCTTCTTCCTTAGGGGACTAGAGAGACACACTGTCACTCTTTCTTATTCATGACAATCATTTTTCTCTTTTTTTAATCATTCCAAGCCTTTCGTCATTGCTTCCATTGAATCCCTTTTATTTTTCTGTACTATTCACTTTCTTTTTTTTTGACTTTTTGGCTTTTCTTTCTTTCCTTTTGGCCTTCCCTTTTCTTCATTTTGTACCTTTTATCACTTTCACATTCCTCGTCTCTCCCCCCAAGCTTATGCTTTTGCCAATTGTGCTAAGGAAAGATCGGGTGCCAAGAGAGGGTCATTATAGAACGGATAAAGGCTTGTATCATGGTTATTGAAAGAACAAGGGCTTCGGCTCAACGGGGTTGACTAGGGATATCATATTTGGTGGGCTATGGATGCTTTCAAGGTTCAAGTTGGATCAAGGAGAGCCTATATTCATTTCTCAAGTCGAGCTACACTTAGGATTTCGCCTAAACAAACATGCGGGGAAGTTCTAGACTTATTGGCATGGGACTTGGACTTGCAAATTAAAACCTCACCTCACAAGCTGTTGGATTGCTAAAGAGACAGAGTTGGGACCCACAATAACCCTAGCTAAGATCGAGCAACACAAATGGCTCCAAAAAGTCACTCGATGATTGTTTAGTCAACACAAGAGTCTAAGGTAGCAACTAGAACCATTCTTTGCAAATCAACTTGTTTCTAACCATAAGGTCAAAGGTAAATGTGCTAGGCCCAAGTGAAGCTTGCCTGAGACACTTTTATTCATTACTACTATTTACACAAAAACATAAAGAAAACGGACTCAAACCCTTAAAAAGGTTGTCACGCCATCCATCATCGGGAAGAGCCACCCGGTTCACACAACCTCCACCTTTGGAAAGAACTGTGACATTAAGAAAATCAAAGGCTTATTGATCACGAAGCTAAGAACTCAAAAGAAAGAAGCTTCTAAAGGAAGTAAAAAGCTAAGCTATTAAGGAAAAAGATCACAAGAATTTATAAAATAAACTACGAAAAGTAAAATGAATATGTACAATAATGGAAAGAAACGAATATATACAAGATGGGAATGAATATATACATGGAATGATAAAGTTATATACATACCAAAAGTGAAAAATAACGAAAGTGAAAAATAAATGGTAAAGTTATATACATACCAAAAGTGAAAAATAACGATAAATAAAAATAAAGAAAAAATAATATCATAATTATTACATTCCAGTCATCAAATCAAAATAGGACCCCCCCCCCCCAAATAAAAGCTAGCATT
>NW_017670625.1:289481-348131 GCF_001879085.1 Nicotiana attenuata
CCCCCCCAAATAAAAGCTAGCATTGTCCCCAATGTTAAAAGCAAAAATAAGATCAAGAAGGGATAGAGAGTAAAGAAAACTCCCTATGTGGTCTGCATCAGGTCCTGCACATCAGTGGGGTCCTCGGACTGCATAGGATCAACAGCTCCCACCGGGTCCTCTAACTGTATCTCCAAATCTGTCTGGGGGACTACGGGGTTGCTTAGCATCTGGATCATCTCTATAGCTGCATGTGTAGTGGCAGCCGGCTCCTCAGACTGGCTAGCTGCTGGTGCCTGTACTCTGCTGCCTGTGCTGCTGTGTCATGCTCCTCCAAGAGTAAGTCCAGTGGGATGTCTCCAGCAGAGGTGAACCTCTCAATATCCTTCTTTAGCTGTGCCACTGACTCCTTTGAGGCCCGAGTCTTCTTCATTTTCTTGACCTGCTTGCCCAAGTCCTTGATAGCTTTTCCTTGAGTATCCAAAGTGGCCATGATAAGCTTTTGGTTGTCCAGGAGTTTCTTCTGGTTGTCTAGAAGCTCCTTCAACAATTCCTCCACTGATGCAGGCACCTGAGACTGTGCCGGAGCTAACTGAGCTGCTACTGCACTGGATAGGACAGACAGCTTTGATGTAGCTGCCTGCATCCAGTTGTTGATACTTGAGAGTCTGAGAAAGCCTCAGTGCAGTCTGGGGGTAGGCAGAGGAAGATGGCACAAACAATGGCACGGTGATGGATGGCCCGGATGGAGGAGGAGGTACGGCAGCTGAAGATCCCCCTACTGTGGATGGCTCTGATCCGGTGACCACTACCCCTGGCTCTTCAGACTGGCCAGTGGGGATAGCAGCTTTACCCTTTGCTTTAGGGTTGTCCGAAGCTTTGGTGTTGTACCATGAGAAGGGATGCTTTGTCTTTGTCTTGGTGTCATAACTCTTCTTCTTAACGCCCTGGTCCTCAAAGTACATGGTGAGGAAATTGGGGTAATGGTAGGATCTTTCATCTTTCCCAACTGCCTTTGTGTTGTAGTGCATGAGGTTCCCCACATTGATGGGATACCCCGCCATGATCGAGGCTATCAAAATACACTGGGTGAGTAGGAGGACACTGTCATGCTAACACGGATCCATCCGGCTGCAAACAAAGGTGGACCACCCTTTTGCTTCAAAGTTGAGGGTGTTTTTGGCTATTAGGAACCCTGCTGTGAGCCATGCCGGTGTAGTCCCGGGGGCTAATATCTCCGCCACCCATGGACGGGCTGCTTCTCCAAGTGCCAGCATTTCCAAATATTGCGTTGCTTCCACATTCTCGAAACCAGCATACCCATTCAATGTCTGAACATCAAATCGGATCCTCAGATTCTGAACTTTTGTCACCGTGGTGCCCTTTTTGATGTGGGCCACGTTTGCATAAAATTCTTTGACAAGAAACTCATTGGCATCCGGAACTTTGCTGGTGAACCATTTACACCCTACCCTCTCGTTAAATTTCCTTTTTACATTTGGATTCTGGGGGAGGAGGTCTCGCTCAATGAATTGCCTCTCTAGGGTGAGTGACCTTTGGGGCCACCACTCTCGGAATTTCTGGTAGGCCAACTCACTCACAAATCTTTGCTGCCACACCTCCAGATTTCTTATTCTTTCTAAACCTCCAACAATTGTATCACCCCCTCGCCCATCATCCAGGACCTCAGCATCATCAACATCAATATCAACAGGGGCAGCTGGCGAGGCCGGAGTTGCAGCAGGTGGGGAAGATGATCCCGACACCTCACTACCTCCCTCTGAGTCATCAGACGACTCAGTAGAGTAGGTGGGTACATCCACCAGTCGGTACCTCTCCGGGAAATCTGGGACATGAGTGGGTACAGAATCCCCTTCCGAAGCTTCTCGGGAAGGGGCATACTCACTCGTGTCGAAGTGGTCCGCTGCACTGTCCGCAGCTTTGATGGCCTTTCGCATCTTTTCAATGGACTGTTGGACTGCTAGAGGTAACTTGATCCTTCCCCGTCCCCGTCCTCGGGAGGGTTCTGCCCTCCCCTTAGATGTATCGCCTTTTCCTCGAGATCGGACCATTCTCTGTAGCAAACAAACAAAGAAGGAAAGTCAGAACAAAGCTTCAAGCATTTATAAAAGATTGCAGTAAAATTGCAGAACTGCATCCCAGAACCAGGCACCGCGGACCGCGAAAAAGTGACCGCGTCCGTGAAGTGCCTACCACAGACCGCGAAAAAGTAACCACGGCCACGAAGAGGGTAGGATCAGACTACTACCTCTCTGAACATTGATCATCGCGGACCGCAAAAAAGCAAGCGCGGCCGTGAATGACCAACCGCGAACCGCGAGAATGCAAGCGTGGCCGTGAAAATTGATATCAATCTATTCTGAAGCTGAAGAACGCAGACCGCGAAACCTTGGCCGTGGCCGCGATAAACCAACGCGGATCGCAAAAAAGGATACCGCGGACCGCGAAATTCAAAATTCGCTGGCACTGAACAACGTATGCAAGCTAGGGTTTTCACCAAAATATGAGCAATTACAAGCATGGTTAATAACCCCAGTCCCCCATTAAGTGCGTAAAAACTACTCACACGAATTTTGTGGTATCAATGTTTAGATTATGGGAAGTTATGAAACCTTAATTAAAGACAAGAAGCTAAAACTAAGAGAAAAGAAAAATAATATATAAAAGCAATGCAATGAATTGAGCATACCAGTTGTGGAGTTAGAGAAAATGGACTCTTGATTAGTAGAATAAGATTTGGAATTACTCAGAGGAAGATGAACAGTAATATTGACCGGTGAGGAATCAAGGTTCGAAAAGGGTAAAAGGCCTAAAGACCTCTTATTATAATTAAAAGCTGTAGACCCCAACAACTTACCCGAACGCAACCGCGAAATTTTACCGCGGACCGCGTTCCTATACCTGATTTGAAGAGCTGTTGCAGACTGCACCGATGAGGGCAAAAAACCAAGCGCGGCCGAGAAAGAGCAACGCGGATCGCGAAATTTCAACCGCGGACGCGAATTCAATTTCAGAGAGTTGCTATTCGGGACTTTTCAAGTCCGCTGACCATTTACGCCCCCGCGAAAAGCAACCGCTGACCGTGAAATTCTGAGCGCGGTCAGCGTAATTCTCACACTTAGGCAAAATTTTCCAGCAACAATCCTGCACTGCACAACAATTCCTACAATAACTTCACAACCAATTAGTCCAAAATAAAGCCTAAACTAAGAAGAAAATCAAAAAGAAAGAAAAACACATGGGTTGCCTCCCAAGAAGCATCTGATTTAACGTTGCGACACGACGTTTGTTACCATCAATCACTTGAAATGGATCATTGTCACCGCGTGGCTGCCATCAAACTTGCCAAGATAGTGCTTCACTCGGTGCCCATTAACTCGGAAGATTTCATCATTTTTGTTTTTCAAATCAAGAGCACCAAACGGAGTTACATGCACCACTTCAAAAGGGCCACTCCATTTTGACTTGAGCTTTCCCGGAAACAGTCGTAACCGAGAGTTGAATAGAAGAACCAAGTCACCCTCCTTGAATTCATTGTTTCGGGCATATTTTTCATATAAGTACTTCATCTTGTCCTTGTACAAGGACGAGCTGGAATAGGCATGAAACCTAAACTCATCAAGTTCATTTAGTTGCTCTACCTGGAGATTTCCAGCTACATCCCATTCAAGGTTTAACTTCTTCAGCGCCCACATGGCCTTATGCTCTAACTCAATCGGAAGATGGCACGCTTTCCCAAATACCAACTGGTACGGAGACATACCAATTGGGGTCTTGTAAGCAGTCCTGTAAGCCCACAAAGCATCATCCAGTTTCTTTGACCAATCAGTTCAATTTGCATTGACAATTTTTGACAATATGCTCTTTATCTCCCTGTTGGAGTCCTCAACTTGTCCACTAGCTTGGGGATGATAAGGGGTTGACACTTTATGATTGACACCACACTTGGAGAGTAAAGTATCGAATGCTTTGTTGCAAAAATGAGAACCCCATCACTGATGATCGCCCTAGGAGTGCCAAACCTTGTAAAAATATTTTTCTTCAAGAAAGCCACTACACTCCGTGCCTCATTGTTAGGCAAAGCCCCATCTTCAACCCACTTGGAAACATAATCAATAGCAACTAGAATGTAAGTGTTACCACATGAACTCACAAATGGCTCCCATGAAGTCAATGCCTCACACGTCAAAAATGTCATCTCAAGAATAGTGGTGAGAGGCATTTCATCCTTCTTGGAAATTCCACCAGCTCTCTGACACTCATCACATCTCTTTACAAGCTCACTAGCATCTTTGTACAGGGTAGGCCAATAAAATCCATAGCTGAGCACCTTTGAAGCAGTTCTTGCCCCACCATGATGACCACCGTAGGGCGAGGAATGGCAAGCATCAAGAATACTCATTTTCTCCTCTTCCGGAACACATCTCCGGATCACACTATCATTACAAATCTTGAAAAGATAAGGCTCATCCCAGTAATAATCCAAGCTATCCCATTTAAGCTTTTTTGCTTTGGTTAGAAGAGAGATCACACGGGACAATGTCAGTCACAAGAAAGTTAGCCACATCAGCGAACCAAGGAATACTACTCAAAGACATGGAGAGGAGTTGTTCATCTGGAAACGAATCATTAATTTTGAGGCCATCACGGGGCCTCACCTCCTCCTCCAAGCAGGACAAGTGGTCCGCCACTTGGTTTTCACACCCTTTTCGATCAATAATTTCAAGGTCAAACTCTTGAAGCAATAGAACCCATCTCATCAACCTAGCCTTAGAGTCCTTTTTTGTCATCAAGTAACGTAGCGCCGCGTGATCGGTGTGCACAATCACTTTGGTACCCATGAGATATGGCCTGAACTTTTCCATGGCAAAGACAATGGCTAGTAACTCTTTCTCGGTCACAGTATAATTGAATTGGGCATCATTCATCGTTTTGCTTGCATAATAGATCGGATGAAATATTTTGTTGATCCTTTGCCCCAAAACCGCTCCTACCGCAACATCACTAGCATCAAACATGAGCTCAAATGGCAAGCTCTAATTGGGTGCGGTGATGATGGGAGTGGTAGTCAATTTATACTTGAGAAGCTCAAATGCTTTCATACAATCATCATTAAACACAAACCTTGCATCCTTTTCCAACAATTTGCACAAAGGATTCACCACCTCTGAGAAGTCCTTGATGAACCTTCGGTAGAACCCCACATGCCCAAGAAAGCTCCTAACTCCCTTGACGAAAGTAGGAGGAGGGAGTTTTGAAATCACTTCAATCTTCGCTTTGTCCACTTCAATACCATCCTTTGAAATCTTATGGCCGAGGACAATGCCCTCCTCAACCACAAAGTGGCACTTCTCCCAATTAAGTACTAAGTTGGTTTCTTCACATCGGGCCAACACTTTGTCAATATTACCCAAGCATTCTTCAAAG
The DNA here is from genome assembly GCF_001879085.1 of Nicotiana attenuata. Classification (NCBI taxonomy): domain Eukaryota; kingdom Viridiplantae; phylum Streptophyta; class Magnoliopsida; order Solanales; family Solanaceae; genus Nicotiana; species Nicotiana attenuata. The sequence goes on from NW_017670625.1 coordinate 294,909, forward strand.
GAGTCACCCACAACACTAAAATCATCCATGAACACTTCCAAGAAGTCCTCCTCCATGTCCCTAAACATAGCCATCATACACCGCTGAAAGGTAGCCGGTGCATTACATAAACCAAATGGCATCCGTGAGAATGCAAAGGTCCCATACGGGCATGTGAAGGTGGTTTCTTAGTCCTCAGGTGCAACCAAAATCTGGTTGTAACCAGAGTACCCATCCAAAAAGCAATAGTAGGCACGCCCGGCAAGTCTATCCAATATTTGGTCAAGAAAGGGCAATGGAAAATGATCTTTGCAGGTCACTTTGTTCAGCTTTCGGTAATCCATGCATACCCTCCATCCGGTGACAGTTCTCGTGGGGATCAACTCATTTTGCTCATTTGTGACCACAGTCATACCCCCCTTCTTCGGCACACATTGTACCGGTGAAGTCCATGAACTATCCGAAATGGGGTACACAACCCCTGCATCTAGCCACTTGATAATTTCCTTCTTGACGACCTCCTGCATGGCCTCATTCAACCTCCTTTGATGTTCCACGGAGGGTTTGGCATCATCCTCAAGTATAATTTTGTGCATGCAAAAGGCGGGGCTTATCCCCCGAATATCAGCTAGAGTCCATCCAATTGCCTTCTTCCTTCTTTGGAGCACCGCAAGGGTGGCATCTACCTGCACGTTAGTTAAGCACGAAGAAAGAATAACAGGTAAAGTTGAACAAGGGCCCAAGAATTCATACCTGAGGTGTGAAGGCAAAGGCTTCAACTCCAATACGGGAGTTTCCTCGATTAAGGGCTTTGTTGGTGAAGTCTTTCGGTTCTCAACATCCAAGGAAAGTTTCTGGGGCTCATATGTGTAAGAACCCATTCCTTGCAAGGAATTGACATATTTCACCAAGCCTTCATCCTCAGTCACATCATGGTTCAACAATACAGCTTCTAAAGGGTCCTCCACATTTATCACAGCACTGGTGTCTTCAACAATCACCTCAGTCACAACATCCACAAATGAACATACTTCGTTGCTATTGGGTTGCCTCATTGATTTGCAGACATGGAACACAACATTTTTATCACCCACCCTGAAGGTGAGCTCCCCTGCTTCCACATCAACTAAAGCCTTCCCTGTAGCTAGGAAAGGTCTCCCCAATATGATCGGCACCCCATAGTCAACTTCGCAGTCAAGAATCACAAAATCCGCGGGAAGTATGAACTTGTCGACCCTCACTAACACATCATCAATGATCCCCAGTGGCCTTTTCATTGTCCTATTCGCAATCTGCAACCTCATAGATGTGGGCCTTGGTTGCCCAATCCCCAACGTTTTGAACACGGAATATGGCATCAAGTTAATGCTTGCCCCCAAGTCGCACAAAGCTTTGGCAAAATCAGCACTACCAATAGTGCACGGGATTGTAAAAGCATCGGGGTCCTCTAGATTTGGGGCCATGGAATGTACAATGGCACTTACTTGGTGTATCATCTTGATCGTTTCACAGTTGATGGATCTCTTCTTTGTTACCAAGTCCTTCATAAACTTAGCATATCCTGGGATTTGTTCTAGAGCCTCCACCAAAGGTACATTGATAGAAAACTCTTCATTATATCAATAAACTTCTTGAACTAGTTCTCATTGTTCTGTTTTGCAAGCCTCTGTGGGTATGGTGGAGGAGGCCTTGGAAAAGGAGTCTTGGCCTTAGGCACTACCGTTTCCGGTATGTCTATCATGTGTTGCCTAGACGGGTTCACATTATTTTGTGTTTCCTCCACGTTGTCATCAATGTCAATTCTCACTTCTTCATTCACGATATTATCACTCACTTGTACATCATTGCTTTGCTCATCATTTTCTTGCACCAACACATCATCATTAACAACCTTTCTTGCATTAGAGGTACTATCAACACCACCTCTACCACCCCTTGTAGTAACCGCCATAGCGTGGCCCGTATTGTTCCCTCCCTTCGGGTTTACTACCGTATCACTAGGTAGTGCACCCCTTAGGGAGAGTGTTCAAAGATTGCGAAATCTTGACAAGTTCGACCTCCAAGTTGCGGATAGAAGTATTATGGGACGCCAATTGGGCATCGGAGTCGGCATTTTTCTTCATCATTTGCTCAAACATTGACTCAATCCTTCCCATCTCATTGTTTGACGAGCTAGGACCTTGAGACGGAAATGGAGGCGGGTTGTTTAGTTGTTGATACATCGGAGGCCTTTGAAAGTCCGGCCCCCGATTCCCTTGATTACCGTTATTCCAACTCCCTTGGTTGTTGTTGCCTCCCCAGTTGCTATTGTTGTTGCCACCCCAGTTGCCCTGGTTACCCTGGTTGCCCCAATTCTGATTGTTGTTCCCCCAGTTGTTTTGGTAGTTGTTGCTCCCACTGCTCCAATTTCCTTGTTGGTTTTGATTCCCCCAATTTCCTTGGGATCTCCACTGTTGTTGTTGATTCAGAGCATTGCCCCGTTGTCCTTGGTAGTTGTTCACATACTGAACTTCTTCACTTGATCATCATACCCATCATCTTGGTTGTAACCACTAGTACCTTGCTCAAATTGATCCGAATTTTCTTGACTTTGTAGACCTCTTTGTCGCCTCTTGTTGACCATCATATTTACCCCTTCCATGGCATTCACTTGTCTTGGCACTTGAACTTGCTGCAATTGAGCTTTGGCCAACTGGTTCATTGTTGTAGTTGTCACACCTCCTTTTTCTTACTACACCCCCCGAGAAGGGTATAATAAAGGGAGTTATTTCCAACTTGAAATGATAATCGAAACGGGATTTATTTAATTAAAAATCAGAGTCGCCACTTGGGAGATTTATGGTGTCCCAAGTCACCGGTTTTAATCCCGAATCGAGGAAAAGAATGACTCTGTTATTACAGTCTGCGAATCAGAAATCCGGGTAAGGAATTTTGTTAACCCGAGAGAAGGTGTTAGGCACTCCCGAGCTCCGTGGTTCTAGCACGGTCGCTTTGATAATACTTGGCTTACGAAAATTGTTTAATTACTGATTTTAAACCTATGTTCATTTGTTTCTTTCACTGCTTTTAATTAGAAAATTATCTTGAGACGGGTTACGCGTACGTATACCCGCCCGTTTGATGCGTCAAAAATCATGTCACGCGAACGTGTCCACAATCAATGACGCTTAATTATTATTAAGAAAAGTTTGGGCCGAAGTTGCGCGAACGCATACTCCGATTTTGTTTTTAGAAGTGTAGTTGTGTTACGCGGACGTATACGCAACCACACTTGGTATTTTCAAACGGCCTTAAAGGATATTCTACGAAAATTATTTTTATCTAGCCTACGAAATTAGTAAAAGGCCATATGTGATTTTGATGAACTTACGTGAACTAAAAAAAAGATTAAAAGCTTGTAACCTATTTTATTATTAAGAAAAGATTGAGCGAAGTTGCACGAACGCATACTCCGAATTAATTTAGGATCATGGTCATGTTACGCGAACGTATACGCAACCACAATCGTGTTTTAAACGGCACTGAAGGCTTGCTACGAATATTTGTCATTTTTATATCTAGGGATTATGTGGGAAGATCAAGAGCTTATGAACTAAGGAAAAGCCAAACCAATGCATCAGGAATTGATTGAACAGATTCATACAATTGATACATGTTTAACTTATGCTATTCATTCTTAGTGGGGATGTGGAACTAGGCACTCGATAATCACAATTGAGTAGAGAATATCATTTAACTGAACAGATAATACCAAACAGTGATATTTACATTTAGCCACTAACATGCTGAGTTTATCACAGAATCACAGCAACAAAAGCCAAACCAACTAGTGGTTAAAATCAAAAAGTTAAGCTCTATCGTTTCTTCAAACTGCAATGGCAAAGCTCAAAGAAGCAAAAAAGATCTTCAGGCTACCAAACATGGACATCAGTTTCATTTCTTAATGTGCAACAAAGTTAACAGATGCCATAACTCCCATTCAGGTGGGACAAGTTTCAATCATGGAAGATAGATTCAACTGAACAAATAATTCAGTCAAGCTGAGACTATCACGAGCTTGGACTGATTTTTATCCTAACTAAACCAACGGCTAACTCTAATATATGACACAGAATAGCACACAAGGTTCTTAACACTTGCTTTGAGCTTACACCAGTAAGGGAGCTACAAGACTCGCAATAAACTCAGAGGAAGCACGATAATGGTTCACAGTTCCTTTGACAGAGTATTGAAATGAATACATATATGCAGATTTCATAACAGTAAAAACTCCTGCAGTAGTCATTTAAACAGCAAACACACTTCGGACAACAACGAAACAAGCAAGAATTGGACCAAATAGAGGTGAAGAAGAACCGGTGGGGCCTAGCTACGCAAAATCAGCGAAATAATGACAACACAGTACCCCCATGGCTCAAACAATCTAGCTCAAGAAGTTTCAGATGTCGAAATACTCTAGCATCTACAACAGACGGGATTGTGCAGCTAACAATGATCGAATTCGAACAAAACCAACAGAAACAGTCCAGAACACTTAAGATACGAACACATGAACATGCCGCTTATTGACAACTCACTCAGATGATGTGCAATTAGTTACCCCCAACCATACAAGTGANTAAAGCTAACCTAATATGAACTAAAACGAACACTAAGAACAGGATCGACTTATGGACTAAAATCAGCATAAACCTTAAGCAAATTAATCATGAACAAAATAGCAAAAATCTTATTGAACATAACAGTCACTCAAAGGAAAAACAGAAAAGGAAAAACTAAGGAAATACCTAGATTCGAAAGAAAACCTGGCCATCCTAAAAGCTCGAATCCAAACCCGACTTTCTGATTCCGTCCTCAAATAACATTAATCCTTTGTTCTTAGCAAGAACAAACGAATAACGTTATTAGGAGACGGAACCATACCAAAAGCTCCAAGGAAAAGCAGAACAGAAACCTTGCACGCTCGAGTCTCGAATTAGACTTTTTCAGATTCAAAATTCGAGGGATTCGAATGGCATTCGAGGGATAAGGACGACGGAATCAAGATGAGGGAGGGGAGGTGACCCTAGGGTGTTAATTTGGTGGGATTTGGACACGGGCGTCGCCGCGCACGGTGGTGGCGGCGCTAGGGTTTAACTTATTTGAGGCGTTTGATTGGGATTCGAGGGCAAAGGCTTGGGGGCTTGGGAAGAGGGGAGGAAGGCGATTCTACAGTGTTAGTTTGGACGTCATTCGACGCCGACCGCCGCCGTGAGGCGATTTCCGGCGGCGGCGTAAGGCGGAGCCGGCGGGGACAACAGGTACGAGGAAGAAAGGGTTTGATCTATAGGGTTTCTAATTTTCAGACAATTTTATTGAAAACCAACGTCGATTATGAGCCGTTGGATTGAAGTTAATGGATGGCTTAGATTTAATTGGCCTTCATTAATCCAAAACAACGTCGTTTTTTTATATGGGGGCCGGACCGGATCAAAACCTTTGGGCTGGGGTCAATTCGAACTGGGTTTGAGGGATTGGGCTCGAATTAATTTGATATTGGCCCAATCTTTGGTCTTCATTAGGACAGCCCACTCTCTTTTATTAATTGCTTTCTTTTCCTTTTCATTTTGTATTTATTTTTCAATCATTATTTATATTTTTCTGATTTTTATTAAATGACCAAATTAACAACTAACAACCCAAATTAACTTCTAAAATTATATTACTCAATTTCCAAATACCATAAATCCTAATTAAATGCAAACTAATACAAATTACAAGTATTAATGCAAAAGAACTATTTTTGTTTTTTTTTTATTCTTTATGAAGTAACTCAATTAATCCTGAAATATGAAATTAAGCCCTAAATGAAAATGTCAAGTATAGTTTTTTTTTCTTTATATATTTTTCATTGATTAAAATGCACAAACAAAATGCAAACAATTAACACAAAATGTCACAAAAATCCACAAAATTACGAAATGATGAAAGAAATCATTTTGTTTGAATTTCTTGGAGTAATTCATATAGGGCAAAAATCACGTGCTCACAACGGGGTCTGTGTGGGCACCCTCCATAATCACGACAGGCTTGTTCGACACTCCTGGCACAACCACTTTTGCCCTTTCTTGTTTCGTTGCAACCTCACTTGAGGACCCTTTCTTGACTACCGCAGATGGCTCACTGTCTGTCCCGCCCAACCTGATCACTGATTTCCCACTTGTTGACTTTTCAACCAGCCCGACCTCACCGGACCGAGTCATCATGACGGTCTGTGAAGGCTTCTTAGGCTCCCCTCCCTTATGCACTATCTCGATCATATTTGTCTCATGATGGGCCGGCAATGGATTCTGGTTGATATCGGGCGCCTTTTTGCCCATGCTTAATACATCTCGGCCATCTGTTGTTTCAGCTTATCCATCTCTTCTTTCATCACATTAACATCCAACTCTTCCACCTCTCTCGAAGGATCGATAACACTCGCGTCAAGTTCCTGGTTGGCCATGATCAACTTGTTTTTTTGACCGGGTGTTGTAGGAGTGAGTTGCCAAAATGCCAATCAACTAACCACCTGCCTGAACTCAATGCACCAATAACAACTTTGTTAGCGGTAAGGGCTTTAATAGATTGGTAACTGCACATTTTGGGGAATGAATGCACCTAAGCAGTTAACCATTTCTATTATGCATTTGTTCGGCTGCTTGCGTCATCCCGGCTTTCCTTATTTCCATTTGCCACTTCTTCTTTTTTCCTTTTTCTTGCCTTTGCTTTCTCTCTGTTTTTGTTCTCTCCTCCCTCCCTCTTGTTTTGCCATTGTTTTCTTCTCTCAGTTTCTTATTTTCTCTCTTTTTCTTTCCATTTTCTCTCTTGTTTTTTCCTCTTTTCCTCTTTTTATCACCCTTTTTTTTCTTTTGGTTATGGTCGAATCCTATGGAGATTGCCTACGTATCATGACCCCGCATGAATCAGACCAAGCGTAGTTCTTGGAGATCAGGAATAAAGTAAACAAACTGACATTTTCTTTTTTTTTTCTTTTTCTTTTTCTTTTACCTTGATGACTACTCTAATGAGAAAAGAGAAGTAAAAGAAGTTATCCTTTTGAAACAAATACTCTATTAAGGAAAAACCCTAGAAGAGCAAAAATATTTTTGATTTTTTTTTAGGAAGGAAGTAAAGTATGTTTCCTTTTTCTTCTATGTACAATGTCCTAAAGTTCTAATGAAAATAAAAGAATTTTTTTTCTCCATTAGTTTCCCAAAGTAACGAACCTACACAAGAAAACTCTTTTTAGGATTTTTTAGAAACTAAAACCTTAAAGAAAACTCTTTAAAAAGGTACTAAAAGAAAATTCCCTTTTTCTGAATTTTAGTCTTAATATACTAAAGGAAATATAAAAGAACTTTTTATTTTGATATTAATTGCCTAAAGAAAAAAAACCACCTTAAAGGAATTTTTTTTTCATTTCTAAAATTGGTATTCTAAAGAAACCCTATAACGAAAATATAAAAACACAAAATGTCTTTCTCTTTTGTTTTGGATTTTTTGACTTGTAACACATCTCCAAATACAAATAAGAATAACAAAAGACTAGGCAAACTCAACTAGACTTATTACAAACTCTGACATCACCTAAAAGACTGAATGTCACTATACAGGACTAAAAAGTAAAACATGAATAATTGACTCAAAAACCTAAAATGGCTCCTCGAGCAGCTCCTGAATGCAGTGATCCTGGGGTGTATGTCATGCCCAAACTCCGATAAATAAATCCACACATGTATGAGAAAACTTAAACCAACACTATGTGAGACAATAACATTCCCTACTAGACACATGCAAGACATGATTGAGGTTATTTTTGCAAAGTGGCTTATTTGGCCAAAAGATGGCTGGAAGTGCAAAATTTGGCTAAGACCCCGCAAAGCCAAGAACCTAACATTTACTAGGAAGACCGGACCCTATGTGGGTTTCCTACGTATCACGCCCCGAAAGACGAGAATCAGGTATGCGTAGTTCTGGCAGCTTTGATTTTGGAAAATAACTATTTTTGAAAAATTCGGCAGAGTTTCGGGGTATTTTCAAATATCGGGTTTTAGAGCCGGGCTTTATTTCTTCATCACTCTTGGTCTTTTTCTCTCTTGTTTTTCTCTTTTTTTTTGATTTTCCCCTCTCTTTTCTTTTCTTATCTAGTCGGTCAGCATGCAAGCCGAAACAAATAAATGTTCACGTAGCACATAGAATGCATCATGATGGTCTATTATTTTGGGTACACCTGTCCTAGACGGAACCAACCCCTGTGTTGAGTCCCCTAAGTCAAAATGCACGTGATGCAAACAAGCGCTCCTACTAGGGATCCGGCATGGAGCTGTGTTTTTCTACGTTTAAATCCTGGGGTTTTGATCTAGACATGGGGTACCCGAGCGGACAACTGGGGCCGAGGAGGGGGCGACGTACCGGGAGCACTAAAGTCTGCCCGGCCTTGTCTCTTGCCCAGCCTCGCTCTATTTGGTATAATTTCTACAGAAATGAGGGCTACGCGAACGTATGCACCATTTTCAGAAGACTCAGATGGGGTAGCGTAAGAAGGCAATTATATACAATTCAACAATATTAAAGCGGTAAACAGATAGCATTTAGCACAAAGGTTCACAAAATACAATAATATCAACAATAAATAAGCCAAGTAAAAATCATAAAACAAGCTCCAATTCTTGAACCCTGAACAAGAGTTCTGGGTTCTTGTCCCCAGCAGAGTCGCCAGAGCTGTCACACCTCATTTTTCTTACTACACCCCCCGAGAAGGGTATAATAAAGGGAGTTATTTCCAACTTGAAGTGACAATCGAAACGGGATTTATTTAATTAAAAATCAGAGTCGCCACTTGGGAGATTTATGGTGTCCCAAGTCACCGGTTTTAATCCCGAATCGAGGAAAAGAATGACTCTGTTATTACAGCCTGCGAATCAGAAATCCGGGTAAGGAATTCTGTTAACCCGAGAGAAGGTGTTAGGCACTCCCGAGCTCCGTGGTTCTAGCACGGTCGCTTTGATAATACTTGGCTTACGAAAATTGTTTAATTACTGATTTTAAACCTATGTGCATTTGTTTCTTTCACCGCTTTTAATTAGAAAATTATCTTGAGACGGGTTACGCGTACGTATACCCGCCCGTTTGATGCGTCAAAAATCATGTCACGCGAACGTGTCCACAATCAATGATGCTTAATTAAGAAAAGTTTGGGCCGAAGTTGCGCGAACGCATACTCCGATTTTGTTTTTAGAAGTATAGTTGTGTTACGCGGACGTATACGCAACCACACTTGGTATTTTCAAACGGCCTTAAAGGATATTCTACGAAATATTATTTTTATCTAGCCTACGAAATTACTAAAAGGCCATATGTGATTTTGATGAACTTACGTGAACTAAAAAAAGATTAAAAGCTTGTAACCTATTTTATTATTAAGAAAAGATTGAGCGAAGTTGCACGAACGCATACTCCAAATTAATTTAGGATCATGGTCATGTTACGCGAACGTATACGCAACCACAATCGTGTTTTAGACGGCCCTGAAGGCTTGCTACGAATATTTGTCATTTTTATATCTAGGGATTATGTGGGAAGATCAAGAGCTTACGAACTAAGGAAAAGCCAAACCAATGCATCAGGAATTGATTGAACAGACTCATACAATCGATACATGTTTAACTTATGCTATTCATTCTTAGTGGGGATGTGCAACTAGGCACTCGATAATCACAATTGAGTAGAGAATATCATTTAACTGAACAGATAATACCAAACGGTGATATTTACATTTAGCCACTAACATGCCGAGTTTAAATCACAGCAACAAAAGCCAAACCAACTAGTGGTTAAAATCAAAAAGTTAAGCTCTGTCGATTTCTTCAAACTGCAATGGCGAAGCTCAAAGAAGCAAAAAAGATCTTCAGGCTACCAAACATGGACATCAGTTTCATTTCTTAATGTGCAACCAAGTTAACAGATGCCATAACTCCTATTCAGGTGGGACAAGTTTCAATCATGGAAGATAGATTCAACTGAACAAATAATTCAGTCAAGCTGAGACTATCATGAACTTGGATTGATTTTTATCCTAACTAAACCAACGGCTAACTCTAATAGATGACACAGAATAGCACACAAGGTTCTTAACACTTGCTTTGAGCTTACACCAGCAAGGAAGCTACAAGACTCGCAATAAACTCAGAGGAAGCACGATAATGGTTCACAGTTCCTTTGACAGAGTATTGAAATGAATACATATATGCAGATTTCATAACAGTAAAAACTCCTGCAGTAGTCATTTAAACTGCAAACACACTTCGGACAACAACGAAACAAGCAAGAATTGGACCAAATAGAGGTGAAGAAGAACTGGTGGGGCCTAGCTACGCAGAATCAGCAAAATAATGACAACANAAGGAATCTGTTGCCAAACAAATGCTACTACACCTTAACAATATGGAATAACAGATTATCATAAGTCCCACTGACTTTTGACTAGATTATCACAAGATTCAAATGGCATTTAAATAGAGAAGTACACTAGATAAACGAGCCAACCTCATGTAAAGTACATAATCAAACAGAGGCGTCAATGGTGTAGGATCAATGAAACGATCACAAAACCCAACAGGATTTCAATTAGACAACACACTATCCAGCAGGTTGACAATATTGCAAACCACAATGCAGGATTTTGTACTTAAAACTGTGCAGATTTGCTTCCTAAACAGTGCAGAAACAGGGCAAGTCTTCAGCATGCCAACATTCCAAATAAAGGTCCCAAAATACTGCATGTTATCGGCTCAATTTACTGTTGAAATTAACTTCTTCAGCAGCTCGAAAGAGCAAAATTACTACAGTAGTAACAAAGCAGACGACATTTGGACAAAGGAAGGAAAATAGAGCGAGTATGAGCATATACAATCAGCTAAATCAAACACGACGAGAATGAACCAAACCTCATAATAGAACCTAAGTTAAATCAATTCAACACCTGGACAGCTGAAATGTAGACCAGCTACTGCTTTAGAAGAAGCATTAAGTCGCCTATCTGTTAGCATTCGTAGCAGGTCCTGATAAACAATACTGACTAAACAACGCAACAGCAAAAAAGAAACAACTGCTTGCTGATTTCATAAACTTATATTGAATCCAAGATGAATAACACATTCTACATTAACTGGACACGGCAAACTACAACTCAAGCTAGCAGGAAAAACAGCTGACGTTACTCAGCAATGCAGCAAAACTGGACATAAACATGTTATAGGTCACAGCCCATGAATAAACTCCACGATTCTCAGTCAACAATACCCCAAATCAGTCTCCATTCGTATTCTCATTTTCATAAAAAAAAACACTCAAACAGACATATTCAAACTCGGAAAATTAACTCAAGATCTTGACTCAAATGAAGACTCGACTCCATGATAGCAGTTAAGGCAAAAGCATAGAGGACGACCCTTCAACTCAGCTTTTACTGACTGAACATACTCCACTACATCACACCACTGCGAAGAGATTCACCAGCAAGAAATTCGATTATAACACAGAATAGACCACTACAAACTGAATCTCATAGCTCAAAAGCACTGGAGCAAAACAGAGTCACATAGAATAAAAGAGAGGAAAACTGAACCTGAAGTTGCAAATTCCCTTTATAACAATTATAAACTCGATAATACAACTCTCAACTCCAAGTCCTAGCGAGGTTCAGCAGCAAATCAGCAAGACGACAGTAGAAAACCAAGCTCGAACTTCAATTTGTATCTCCTTGGAACTCACATCCGGATTAAAAAAAAAGAAATTGTATGTATGTTTCTCTTAAACTTTGAAAGAACTATTAAAAAAAAGAAAATGGAATCAGAAAACCAGAAAATAATCTAAGCCTTTCAACTTTTCTCCAAATTTTTGTTCTCCAGCCCCCTTCTCAAAATCGGAACTGGCCCTTTTTAAAAACGAATCCCCTGATGAATGTAGGGCTCAGATTGAATGAACTCAATCCAATGCCTCAAACTCATCCAGCGAATCCGCCTCTAGAACCTTCCAATTGTGATATACATCTAAATTGAGCGAGCGAGAGGGGAGGGGAATCTCGCGTCAGAAACCGTTAGAACGGTGAGAGGAGGGATGGGGGGAACGCGTGGGTTAGGGATTTGGGACTCACTCGCCTGAATTTGGATGGAATTTGGGGCTTGGTTCGCGTGTTCTTCGGAGAAGAAGCACAGTGCGCGTTAGATTTAGGGATTTTGTGATTTTTGGGTCTCTATATGACTGTTCGCGTGTGTATATCTGAGAATGGGTCGGGTCAGCCAAGCGGGTTGGGGCGTGGGTTAGGCTGATAAGGGGACTGAATTGGGCTGGTTGTAAGACTATAAACAATGGGCCCAAATCCGATTGCTCTTTTATTTCCAACTCTTTTCAATGCTTTCTTCTTTCTCTTATTTTTTAATTTTCAGAATTAAAAATAAGAAAATAACACAAATTAACCTAACAACTTGAATTAGTTAACTCATAATTACCAATATTAACTAAACCAAATTAAAAGACCAACTATCCAAAATTTAAACTTAAAACTAAAGTGTAAAATAAACTATTTTTGTGATTTTCCATTTTGTAAAAAACAACTTAATTACTTCTTAACTTTTAAAAGTGCAAAATTAACTCCTAAATGCACATGCAACACTTTTTCTATTTTCCATTAATTAAACAAAAATAAAAATGCACAGACAAATACAAACAATTAACCGAAAATGCAACAAAATCCACAAAATTGCGAATAATGAAAAGAAATTTATTTTGTTTGAAATTGTGGGAGTAATTCATATAGGGCAAAAATCACGTGCTCACAGTAGTTAACTCTGCTATTGCTTGGCCGTGGTCATGGAGCTCTTTGTGTAGGTGAATGACGTTGGGATCACCTTGTGGCACATTAGCTCGACTTTGCCACGCCGAGGAAGTATCTACCATCTCATCAAGTATATCACACGCCTCAGCATAAGGTGTGTTCATAAAGTTTCCCCCTGCTAGCTGGTTAACTACACACTGGTTGGTAGTGTTGATGCCACGGTAGAATGTTTGCTGGATCATGGCTTCGGTCATGTCATTGTTCGGACATTCTTTAACCATCGTCCGATACCTTTCCTAGATTTCATGAAGCGGTTCATTAGGCTCTTGTTTAAAGGCAAGGATCTCATCTCTCAGCGTCGCCATATGCTCCTGCGAGAAGAACTTTGCTATGAATTTCTCGGCCAACTCATCCCAAGTAGTGATGGAATGGTTGGGCAACCTCTCAAGCCAATCCAAAGCTTTCCCCCTTAGAGAGAATGGGAAAAGCCTTTGTCTCAACGCATCCTCAGAAACGTTCATCTACTTGCTCCCCCAGCATGTATCAACAAAACCGCTGAGATGCTTATAGGCATTTTGGTGTGGAGCTCCGGTGAAGAAACCCCTCTGTTCCAAGAGTGTAAGTATAACGTTGGTTATTTGCTAGTTGCTCGCCCTAATCCGGGGCGGGACTATTGCACTTGCGTATCCTTCATTGGGCAATGTCCGGTGTACTTCCCTTGCTGGAGGTGGGGGAGGGTTTGGAATATTATCATGAGGCGGTCGGCCTCTCCTTTGTGCTTGTGGTTCAGGTTGAATTTCATCCACATTATCATCATCTACCTCCTCCCCCAAAGGCAAATTTCCGGGATCATCATTTGTTAAGAGCCATATTGTACCTAAGAGCAATTCAAAAAAAAATTAGAAAATCGGAAGGAAAGAAAAACAAGACACACAAATAGTTAAATAGATAGCTAAAACCGTCTAACTCCCCGGCAACGGCGCCAAAAAGTGATCAGTTCCAAGCCTGTACCACTAGCGAGTGGCAAGGATGGTCGATGCAGTTTTATCCAACAAAGGTCGGATCGATTTCCACATGGAGTTTATTGATTTGGAGTTAGGTATCTAACTAATCTAGATGTGCGTGTTGTTCCAAATCGCACCTCCAAACATGGTCAATATTGATTATAATTCTAATGTTATACTATAGTATGCTAAAGTAAGCTAAGTAAAGTATTTTTGTTAGTTGTCTTCGAGTATTAAAAGGGACTAGGGCAATGACTTCAGCCTAGGTGGATATCTAATGGGTATCGAGAATTCAGGGCAAGCTTGTTATGATTAGGGTCGTGATATAACCATCACACATAAGTTCTCACTCTATACCTCTCGGTAGTTTGAGTGACTTAGCCCGATTTGACTTTCTCAAATCCAAATGGGTGTTCATGCATAACAAATGATATTGGCTCAAGTCAGGTATTACTATCTCTAGATTTAACCCTTTAATCGGGGCTATCAATCTCTTGAATGCACCCCAATTCCTTGTAAGCCTAATTTTTCTAGACTTAGTCTCTCTTTCTCAAGAAGAGTCTAAGTCATCAAGGCACAAATTAGTGTTTGCAACCACCAATTCTACAATTAAAGCATGAATTAAGCTAAATATCACTAACCCATAAATAATTAAGCCCTAATATTCAAGACCCATTAAATACCCACACTAGGGTTGAGCCACAACCCTAGCTATGGGGTTTAGCTACTCATAATAATAGTAGAAATCAAAGATGGAGATGAAATATAAACCATAATATTCAAATACAAGATGAAAATCTAAAGATTGAAGATGAATCTACTCTAAAATTACTCAAAAAGGTAAAAACCAGCTGTTCACGTGTTCTCCTTAACAAAACTTAACCTAAAAATCTAAAAAAGATCTATTTATACTAGGCTGAAATTCTTGGACAAAAATGCCCCTGCAGAAGTTTCGCAGAGGCGTAATTCTGACCGCGTCCGCACTTGCGCTATCGCAGTCGCGTAATAATGAGCGCAGTCCGCGTTTCTTCAATTCTGGGCTTGGTTTGGACTTGGTTTTGCGGGCAGCGTAAAAGCTACCGCCTCCGTGTTAGCTTCAACCGCGGCTGCGTAATTTGGACGCGGACCGCGTTCCTCAGCCAAGCTCAACTTGCAGAGTCTCTGAACTTCAATCACCGCTCTCAGCGAAATTACCACCGTGGCCGCGTCAGATATTCCGCGGCCGCGCTTTTCCATCGCGGTCAGCGGTAGACCTTTTTGCTCAAAATTGCCTCTCTGAACTTTACTTTCGCGGGCCGCGTATTTGTGGACGCCTCAGCGGTGGTCCTCACGCGGCCGCGTATTTTGTCCGCTCTCTGCGCTCCAGTTCCCTGTCTTTAACCTGTGCAAGTATACTCCTTCATGAGTTTATTTTGGCATCTTTGCCTCATTTTAACCAAACCCTGCAAGTAAGCACAGTAAGTTAGTTTTCGGGAATACTTTTACACATTTTTTATCCAAAACCTAAGCAAAAGAGAGCATAAGATAGGTTAAAATCCATAGTTATCAGTAATCTCTCGGCTGCAAAAATGAAAACAAGTCCTTAGCAATATTACCTAGAGAAGAACGAACGACGATCGCCTTGAGAGGAATCGCAAAATAAACAAAGGAAAAATTACGAGCAAAGTTCCACGTCTCAGGGAACCGTGCCGAATCCGCCACAAGGTGCTCTGTCCGCACATAAAAATAGTTTTCCCAGAAGCGCCGATTAGCCTTATCGTCCATCTTCACCACCAAACTCTTCGTTCCTCGATGGCGCATGTGGATCATCGTGCCCCAAAGAAATTGAGGAGCAAAAATATGAAGCATGTGCCCCAAAGTAATCCCTCGACCGGCGAGCTCCGCATACTTGATGAGCATGAGGAAGAACTTGTATGCGTACGGTGAGAGCTGAGTCACGCACACTTCGCAGAAGCGGCAGAAGTCTACCACTAGCGAGGGGAGAGGAAGCGTATATCTGACAACAAAAGGATACGCGTAAAATGCGCAGTATCCCGGGCGGTGCAAATGTAAAAGTCCGTCCCCGCCGCCGGTACCATTTTGATATGTTTTGGAATTCCCCACTTAGCCTTGAGCGCCGTAATCGCCGCTTCATCGATGGTGGAAGGGACAGGTTCCGGTTCGTCTCCAGCAGGGCTGTTAAAGTTAGTCCATAGTTTCCCCGGACGGGGTAGTATCTCAGCCACTGTCGGAAGTCCCTCATCTTCCGTCATCTCCATTCCCTCTCCAAGAAGGGATGCATCATTTTTCGGCACCTGAGCTTTGACAAATCTGTCAGTCTGGGAAGAAGTACCAGCCGTTTGTCTAGCCTGATCGGAATAAACAAGAGTAATGAAGAAATAGAGAGGATGGCCACGTCGAATTCTGACGAAAGCAAAAGTATAAAATGCTGAAGAAGGTGGAAGTGTACAAAATTCCTCAGGTAAATCGAAAATCGTAACAATCAAATGGTGGGTTCCCCCAGTAAAATTCTATTAATGGGGTCTTGGGAAGGTATTGTGTACGCAGAACTTACCCCTACCCCGAAATAGTAGAGAGGCTATTTCCTAAAGACCCTCGGCTCAAGAGAAAAAGGACAAAAGGACAAAAGGAGACAATATTAGTATTACCACGGAAATCATAAAAAATATAGGAACAACATGAAATATGATGTTTTAAAAAGAATAATCTATCTGGTTATCTTAATTTCCTTGGAAGAAAGTAGTAGTGAATGATCTACTTTTTTGGGGATCCATGCAAACTTAGAAAATCATATAAAGATACACACACACTCACACACACGCATATATATATATATATATATATATATATATATATATATATATATATATATATATATATATATATATATATATATATATATTAGCTGAGAATATATTTTAGACGTTAATAATTTTACTATAGGTCTTATGCTTTTTAGAGTGATTTAGCCTTTGGGAAATCTATACATTCAAAAATTACATAAAACTTCTAATACTTTTTATTTGCACTTGCATAATATTGACATGTAAAGTCGTAAGTAAAGATTCGCATATCCGACCTCCACTTATTTGGAACTGAGACAGAGCTGTTATTGTAGGGTAGTTATTAATCTATATTAATCATTGATAACATCTAAGATCTAACATTAACTTTTTGCTACATATGGCTAATACCAAAGATAAAATGGCACCAGGTGATAATACATAATAGGAATTGGTAATTTTTTCCTTGTACTTCTTATTCTATCTCTTCTCTTTCTCTCTCATAGTTTAGCAAAAATTCTTGCAAATTATGCAAAAAAATCAGTGGGATGAAAAGGTAAGGTTGATTAAGAGAGAAAATACATTTCAACTTTATTTTTCTTCTCTCTCCTTTTTTCATGTTGGATTAAAACAAGTGAGTGTGGTTGGAATTGGTTGAAAATACCTAAACAAGGCTATATACAATATTTGAGCAAGATTAGAAGTAATTTAGACTGGTTTAAAGTAAAAAATCAAACCTAAAAACCCAACTGTGACATGTGTATATCACGTTGTATAGCGTATATATCAGTGTACATCACACACAGGTTTTTAAGGACGTTTGTGTTTGTATATCGTGTATACAACACAATTTTTTTGGACGTCTGTGTATATCACTTTCTATATCGTGTATACAATACAATTTTTGTATGGACGCCCGTGTATATCACATTGTATATCGTATATCTAACATAAATTGTCATAGATCTACACAGATACACATGAGATATTACTGATATACATAGAGATATACACGGGATACAATAGGGGATACATATGTGGAGTCGTCTTGAACTTGAGTTTTCAATCTGAAATGTGTTATACAAAGAAGGAAAATAAAATTCTAATATACTTTTGATATACACATTATTATTATGTTATACAATGTGATATACAAATAATATAATTATTATTGTGTTATATATATTTGGATATACAAATAAAAAAAACTAAAAAAAATAATTAAAAAATATTTGGGAGTTTTTTCGGATACTACTGAAGGAAATGGAACCTAATTTCTAGGATGATGGTCGCTATGAGAGAAGAGAGAGAAGGTTTTAAATATTTTTTGCTATTTTTAAGGAAGATAATTTTGATGGGGCTTATTTTTAGGATGGTGGTTGAACCATTAGAAGAGATAGAATAACTTTAGGCTACCATATGTAGTTGTCATGCCATGCCAAATCCCCACTACCAAAAGGGATTTTTACATACCTATACACTATTGAAAACTTTATTACCCTCCCTACTCAAGTTTTAATTTAATTACCTTCTATATACAAATTTACCAATTATATACACTTTAGGAATTAATGAGTATCCCTTTATATTAGGAATCAATTATTTCACATTCTTATTTCCCCCCCACCCCCCTCTCTCTCTCATANCACATTCGCAGTCAATCTATCTCTCTCTCTCTCTCTCTCTCTCTCTCTCTATATATATATATATATATATATATATATATATATATATATATCAATCCCTAATTCCATTAATGTAGAGCAAAGGAAAAAAGAGCAGCAATTCAACCATTGATAGCCATTAATAAGCTTTGAAGCTTTGAATTCGATTTTGGATTTTCAAAAAATATTATTTGTTTGAATTGGGTGTTGTTGCAAGCAATTGAAAATTCTCTCTACGTCTCTCTCTATCTCTCAATTCCTAATTCCAGTAATGTAAAGCTAAGGAAAAGAGAGCAGCAATTTCACCATTAACAACCATTAAAAAGCTTTGAAGCTTTGAATTCGAATTTGGGTTTTCAAAAAATATTATTTGTTTGGATTGGGAGTTGTTGCAAACAATTTGGAATATGGTTTGGAGTTTATATCTCAATTTTGAGGGTGTTTTGATGAATATTAGACTTGATTTTGGCTAAATTTCAGATTGAAGAAGGAGAAGAAGAAGAAGAAGAAGAAGAAGAAGAAGAAGAAGAAGAAGAAGAAGAAAAAAACATGACATACATTATAGTTACGAAATTGAAGTACAATTGTAGTAAAATTGTAGAAAAATTATATTCTATTGTAGTACAATTATAGTAAAATTTATATATTTTTTTTAATTTAACTATTGTATGAAAGTTGAACAATATTGTATAAAAATTGTATTTAAGTGATGTGATATTGAAGCTGTATATAATTAGGTAGAAATAATGTATGAAAGTTGTAGATAAGTTATAGATAAATTGTATAATATATAATTAGTTGTATGAAATTTATTTTTACTATGTATAAATCAGATACAAAATATACAAAAGACATATAGTATAAAATTTGAATTAAAAATTTTTATTTAAGTATTGTATGATTTTGTAGTTGTATTACACTCAATAGCTAAATCCATTAGCTTTTGGACACCTTTTTGTGGCGTTTCAGAAAGGAAAAAAAAACAAAGAAATGTTGACTCTCATAGGAGAAAGTTAATATAGATAACGATTTTCCGTGTTGAACTTTGAATATTTCCTAAGTGCATGCGAATGGCATCAATGCAATAAAATGGCAAAAAGAAAAATGGGTAACAGATCTGGTGCAGTGCAGTGATTGAGGAGATGTTTTTGAATGAGGAAATGAGTGATGACTGATGAGTCCTGAAATAAAGAAACAACTTTATTTGTTAGTAGCAGAAAACAGTCTTTCTTAAGGCTCAAGATTACGGCTCAAATAATGAATTTGGAGCCTTTTAAGGTGGATTGTATATATTTTGAAAACAAAACTTGTTTATGCCGGGTAATTAGCTAAACATAGACATTGAGGGTAATAAAGTTTCAAATAGTGTATAGGAATGAAAAAAGGAATTTTTACCTCCTATAGCAAAGGTTAATACCTTATTTATTTTTAATAAATACCATTTAAAAAAAAATTATATTCTATAGATACCTTTTAATGTTTATAGCAAAATATCTAATTTTGGTTACCTCCTACCCCTAAACCACTAAATACGCTATTCAGTTACACTATTTTTCTTTCTCTCTCTACTTTGATACATGCCGATGTGGGAGAGACGAATTTAAACTCTAACCCAGCCACTACATACGCTACGAGAGTGCTCACAAACAAACCTGCTCAAAATCCACCAAAAACAATTCTTAAACCTATTGAAATAGTTCATGGAGAACCTACTGTTGTGTTTACTATGGAGGAACTTGGAAAGTTCACTGTTGAAGAAGGCCTTCATCACGCTCTAGTATTAAAATTTTCGTTTGAGAGATTGGAGATGAATGAACTTCGAAAGTTCTTGCCAAAACTGCTTGGAACTCAAGGTCGTAGCTTAATTGGGTGGTTAGCGAGAAGGCACATCCTCATCAGGTTTGATTTATATGAAGATTATGTTGTTGCTGCTTCAAAAGTTGTTAATCATATGCTCGTTAATGGTGATTAACAGTTCTTTATTCTGCCACCATTGCTCGACAGCGGATTCGACGGAAATTAGGG
Source organism: Nicotiana attenuata (assembly GCF_001879085.1). Taxonomy (NCBI): domain Eukaryota; kingdom Viridiplantae; phylum Streptophyta; class Magnoliopsida; order Solanales; family Solanaceae; genus Nicotiana; species Nicotiana attenuata. The sequence goes on from NW_017670625.1 coordinate 315,220, forward strand.
TTTGTTCTTGAACAAAGACGACGGAGTTTGGGGATGAGCAACTTGATTTTCTATTAATATATTTCAATGTATTTTCAACGTATCACGCTGTATTTTCATGTATTTCATTGTATTCGTTGTCTTTTTTTCATTGTAATTCAATGTATCTCGTTGTATTTCATGTATTTCATTGTATTCACTGTCTTTTTTTTCATTGTATTTTAATGTATCCCGTTGTATTCTATGTATTTCATTGTATTCACTGTCTCGCTATATACCAGGAATGTATTCATATGTTTTTTAATTAATATAATTTATGTATTCGGATGTATTATATAATTTCTCTGAAGATTGCTATGTTTTTGGGGTATTTTTCGGTTGAGAATCTTTTTTACACTGGAAATATAAATTTTGTGTGTTATAATTGAGTTTGTTGAGTTATATTAGGAGTCTATTATGTTAATTGATACACTTTCCGTTTAAAAACAGTGTAATCCCCTGTTTCACGCCGTGAATACAGTCGAATACAACAATCTGTCCAACTGTAATCCCATGTTTCACGCCATGAATACAGTCGAATACACTCGAATACAACAACTGATTAGCTGGACTTCCCTGATTCACGCCTATTTTTGCTATTGTATTCATGAATACAGTAGCTTAAATACATCTAATACATCTTATAACAGAAAACGTATCTACAATCCGTAATATAGCAAATGGTATCTATAGATAGCTAATTACCACTAAAAGATAGTGCTTTATAAAAATTTCTCATGAAAAAATCCCATACCAAAACCACATTCCACAGCCCATATTCTAACCTCATATGGGCTACCCTTCCACGGCCCAATTCCGACTTTATAGCATCACTGCCATATTTTAGCATCAACATTAATGTCAAACCAGAGATAGCAAAATGATTTTTAAGAGCTGATTTCATTATTTTTTAAAGAAAAAAATTCTTTAGTTTCTGTCATACTAACTGGAGTCTAGATCAATACCATTTCCATACTCGGGGTATTCACAAGGTATATAAATCATATACAGTCATGTCATACAACTATTATTTCATAGTAATCACAAAACATCCTTTCATACAAGACAACATACAAAATGGCATCTTCCACTATGTAATTTCCAGGAGCAGAACGTGTACATACATTTTAAGAACTTCGCTACACCAAAAAAGAAAAAGACAGATAGAAGCTAATGAACAAGAGAAGTGACTTTTCTTGTATACCTTTAAGCCTGAACTGGCCAATAGGAAATTCCAAAGTGTGATTACCTCAACAAAGCAAAATGAGAATCTGTAACTCATTATCTACAGTAGTCGAGTCAACATGTCGTGCCTTCCAATCTTATTAGTCGACTTGTCAAACGAATGGCATACAAAGCGTGCAAGCTGCAGGCTAATAGCCATTCTTTCCTTTAGAAGAAAAGAATCGGCTGAAACCACGAGCTTGTTTTTCAGGTGTCGGACCAGAAGATGAAGAAGAACCAGATTTAGTAGGCCGGTGTTTCGGAGACTTTGAGCTGATTGGTGATCTCAATGGATTGTTTAAATCAGAGTCTGACGGACTATACGGCACATTGTATATATCCACAGGAGGGGACTCGGCCAAATCATTTTCATGCAAGTTCATGCTGGTGGTTGTCGGTTCTTCCCGAAAGCCCTCACCTTTTAAACTTCTATCGACGTATGGAGACCCCATAAACTCCGTCTGCGGACGCAAGGAGTTCAACTGTTTTCCAAGAAGAAATATGGTTTCTTGACACTCGGCCAGCTTCTCTGCTGCAGCTGCTAACTCTTTCTCCTGGAGAAAATCAACAGATCATCTTCTTCAGACACTCACTTTCGATAGAAAAGGGCATCAATTAAGTTAGTACAAGGATGCTAACAACAAATATATATACCAACTTGTTTAAATTACTCATACATTTAACATAAAAGTTTGCTGAAACCTGAAACCCAAAAATCAGGCGCCTAAGAACACCAAGAATATTGATTTAGAACCTATTCAGAAGAATGAAAGGTTCCATAACAGCTAATGAGACATCCAATATTTTGAAAAAGCAGGGAATTTTCGCATTCAAATTGTTTGGACTTCCTTTTAAAAGCATCCAATTTAAATGTCTAACACTGAAAGAAAACTTAGAGAGATGGAGCAAACTAAAAGAAAGTCTACTTTCTAGTAGCGATAAAACCCCAAAGAACAGAGGTAGATGCTATTTCCAAATTCAGTTGTATAGCACTACTACCACAGGAATTCAATTGTATTTAATTGAACTAATATGAAACTAGACCAAAAGTTGGGACAAAAAATTGAGAAGCACAATCTTTTTTCCCAATATGCTGTGAACTACTAATATAGGATACATCACTTCAATAGATTGGATTGATCACTCAAATAGGAGCACAAAAGCTACCTGGTTGTTCTTGGCATCAAGATCAGCAGCTGGAGAACTCTCAATCCTGATTCAAATAGAAAAAGATAATTAAGTACAGTTGAAATGCTACTTGACATAACTTCCAATTGACATTTAACTTGCTATATTTCGGTAAAGGCAACTCCGTGGAAAAAAACAAAATAAAATGCTTGTGAATAGAAACCGGTGCACTAAGTTCCTGCTATGTGCGGGGTCTGAGGAAGGGCCGGACCACAAGGGTCTATTGTCTGCAGCCTTACCCTGCATTTCTACAAGAGGCTGTTTCCACGGCTTGAACCCGTGACCTCCTGGTCACATGACAGCAATAGAAACCATGAAAAATCAAGTTTACAGAATATTATCAAATACTTTAACATGAAACACTGATGTTGAAAAGACCAAAAGTAAATCTACAGATTGGTGATGACTAGGCAGATAAAATCCAGATTATCCATTTCAGTCTTTGGACCCATTGACCCAACCAGCGGGGCAATCAAATTACTCTTGCTTTTGACGTGCCACTGTGCTGACCAGCAGGGGGATGCTACTTACGAGCTGGTCAGAGACAGGTTCCGGTCGTACCCACAAAGATCAGCTATATATTATTCAAATCACATAGTGACATGTTTCTTTTCCCTTTCCGGTGTTGCTTTCCTTTTCATTCAAAGATTAGGGGGGTTGCGCAAAATTTTATCAATGCTTGAAACCTTCAAGTAAAGTAAAGATCAATAGCTACTCTCACACTAGAACAGAACACTCGATAGGCCAAAGCATAATGCAATTACAATAACATTAAAAGCTGGCCTTAGATTATAAGATCTCACGATCAAATTTTATAATTCCAGGGCCAATGTGGAACAAGAACCACTAACCTTTGCAGTTGTTCTTCGAGATCCTTGCATCTGGCTAAAGCTTCCTCGTGACTCTTCTTTTCCTCTTGAAGCTCGTTATCGAGACTTTCTATCTTTGCCTGAAGACGGTTTACTTCAGTTTGCAACTCCTCAGTCCGAGTTTCGAGTGAATTATACGACTCTGCCATGCATTTGAGCTGAGTTTCAGCCAAACTGTTTGCCTTTTGAGCAGATACCAATTGTGACTTCACTTCTGCTAAAAGCTGCTCGGTTTCAGACAATTGAGATTTAGTGCTTTCCAAGTTCTCAGAATATCTAGCAAGATCAAGAGCCATATCCTCTTTCTCTAGTTTCAACTGTTCAAACTCCTCCAACGAGCACTTCAAAGAGGTTGATGCTGACTCTGAAGTGGGAACAAGGCTTCCTTCATGAGGAATATCTGGATCAGAAGTGGAATCAGAAAAATGAGCGCAACCATTTGCGTATCCCTCCTCTCCTGAATGCTGAAGACCTTTATTTTCTGGTAAAGCAACCTTGTCTATGCAATCAGATGTACTTATTTCTATTTCAGAATTCTTGTAGCCGAGGATATTGAAGTGTAGTTCGCTCGCATTACTCAGGACACGAGAGAGATCAAGGACAAATTTCACCATACTTAACCTGCTGCTTATTACTGCAGCATAAGTGGCAGAGAAATCATCCATTTTTTCATTTATTCCACTACCGTCTGCAGCTGTTCCCTGGACAGCCTTTGCTTCTTTTGCCAGAACAAGTACAAAGTCATGAATTTGAGACATAGCATCAGCTAATTCTTTGCTAATACCATTGACTGTCTCGTCGCATGGTTTACTATATTGTGAAACAGGAATTTCCTTTTCTATGTTTGCCTCACCATCATCATGAGAGGGCTGAGATTCAGTTGCAGTATCAGAGAAAATAGTAGTCTCAACAGTGCTCGTAGCTGATTGCGGTAGGATGGTGTCGCCCATTTCCTGCAAAATCTGTCTGAGATCCTCTTGAATTCTTTGAACGTCAGCTTCCTTTATCAAAGACTCCAAAACCATTGAAATTCTTGATTGGAGCTTCATGAATATCGATGCATCTGAAACGGATAGACGACTCGGTGTCGATACTTCCTCTTTGGGAGATGCTTGATTTCCTGATATAAGTGTCTCGTTATGTTCTTTCTGCGGAGAAGAGGTGTCAACGTTTGTAGTTTCAGGTTTTGAATTATCATCTGGACTTGAAACTGCTCCATTTGTGTCACTGGACTGATAAGCTAATTTCTCCATCTCCAAAAAGTCATCCATGAGATCCAGGTGACTTGCACTTTCAGATTTATGCGGACTGTCAAAGTTCTTTTCCTTCTTAATATGGGAGAGTTCAGCCATTGATGATGTCGTCCATGACCCAGCACAGCTAGCATTATCGTCATTTCCATCTTCAGTAGGCAATCGAACTGTGGACTTTGTTGGGCTCTTCTGTTCAACATTAGCTTGCAGTTGTGCTTCCAAACTTTGCAGCTTGCTCTCCGTCTTTGCACAAATACTCCTGGAGGCCTGTAATTCACTGTTCCGGTGTGCCAAAGCTTCCTTTAACATCTTTGTTTCCTCCTCCATTGCCAAAAGGCGTTCGGTGAGTAGATCATTCTCTTTATGGTATTTCTGCACAGTATCAAATGAAAAATCAGGCAAACTGGAAAACTGTGGACTAGAAGGCCTGCCTTGGGATTTCTTTACACGGCTATCCCCATAATCTCGACCCAAACTCTCAACTTCAAGCTTCATTTGGGCCAACGCTGCAGGCCCAGGTAACTTCTTCCGGACAAGACCACGTAATCTCTGACACTCTGCTTCCAGTTTCGCAATTTTCTTTACTCCCTCCAGGTGTTGCTTGTTTGCTACTTCTGCAGAGCGTACACTCATATTTTTCTCCTCATTACGAATTTCTAGCTCCTTTGAGGCAATATGGAGTTCATATTTCAGAGAATGTATTTCTTTTTCACATGACTCAATATTGCTCTTGAACATCTCTATTTCTGCTTCAGCTTGGGCTTTTTCTTCACTGAGCTTTATCACCATGCTAGAACGCTCCTGCAAAGACCTCGTAAGTGCGGAATTTTCTGCTGCAGACCTGAGTAACTCTTGGTCCAAGTTAGCTATCTTTGCTTCAAACTCAAGCTTCATTTTGTCAAACTGTTTGGTTTTGCTGAGAATCACATCATGCAGCTTCTGTTCGTGCTCTTCTTTCAAATTTCGTATCTGCCGCATGCACTCCTTGAGTGCACCATCCAAATGTGATGCCCGGTCTTCTGCAGTAAGCTTCAAAAGAGTGACTGATTCTAGGTGATTTTTCAGTGTCGCAGCTTCTGACTCAGCTTTCTCCCAACCTGTCCAAAGAGATGTCGTCAATAAAGAAAGTTAATAAGCTTGCTTAATACTTATAGCAACAAAAACACGTCATATAAGTAACATCACCTGAGACAGCTTCTTCAGCCACTTTAGCATGTTGCTTCACCAGGTTCTCCTTATTAGTCATTTCCGTCTGCGCAGCAGACAACTTTTCATTCAAATCCTTATTTTCATCCTCTAAGTTCTTCACTTGTTCCTCGAAAGAGTTGGCTTGATCCTCCAAAGATTTAACGTGATCCTCCAAAGACTTAACTTGATCCTCAAGTCCAGTCAAATGTGAATAAGATTCAACAGAAATTTGCACATATTTTGGTTTCTTGTAGTTATCCTGTTTACCCTGAAATATAGTGGAAATCAAAACATAAAATACAAAGATAAGATGAATTGAATGAAGCTTTCTCATAAAGTATCATTGTTATAAATTGAAAACTATGACACAAAATTCCAGAACTAAATAAAAACTTATAATTGGTCAGGTTAAACATTTAAGACTAGCATCCACCAAACATCAACTTAGATAAATGTAGTTCTTTGCTAGTATCGACCAATTAAGTAGCAAAATTTTTGTATAACTCCCCGTACGTTAAAGGTCAACATGAAAGCCGTGTTGTAAATGCAATATAAGTAGGTCAAGGAGCAAGAAGACACACCAGAAGAAAAAAGAAATTGACATGCACATAATAAACATTAGTCCCAAACAAGTTAGGGTCAGCTGCATGAATCCTCACTGATCATTTTACTACATATTTTTTCGAATTATATAGATATCAACCGACACACCTGAGATTCAGTTGAGTCTGAAGGGGCAGATGCTGATTCCACTGTAAGAGCTGCAGGTTTCTCACTTGCTGTCTTATCTGATGATTTCTTCTTCCACGGCCAACTCTTACGATCCATTGTAGACTGTTCGAAAAGGAAAATGTTGGCTGAAATCAGTTAACGAATTATTATAGAAAGAAGGAAAAAGTGAACTGTCATAAATGAAGAGCACAAAATGCATGGCAACGCTTGACAAGCGATACCACGGGGAGTAGCTTAAATAGTGGCAGAAACATGACGTCACCAACTAGTACGTAAACTTTAAAACTCATAAATCCTATATTTCAGGAACAATATAAGCTATATTCAGAAATTGTCCTCCTAATTCACTGAGATTCTGAGAATAAGCAACATACAGGAATATATCACCTCCACTAGCTTAGAACACATCAGAAATGTTGCTATACCTTGAAATTTCGGACTAAATTGGAACGGGAATTAGTCAAAGAATTAAGCACAAAACAATGAAACTGAGAATTTGCACTGCAGTGCAGGACTATTATAACCCCGTAAGATACACCTCCGGTGCACTTTTAACGCAACAAAATCAGAGTAGACAGAGCTGACAGGTAATCGAGATTTTTACAAGCAAATAAGCATAGTAATACAAGAATCTGGAACCTGGAAGATCCCAAATAGGTAAAATCAGAAATTCAATGAGAAACTGAGAATCAATGTAATACTCATATATTAATGAAAAAATTCACATCAAATGTTGGTGATAGCATTTCCATAACAAAGCCAATTATTAAGGCACAAAACTACCCCAGATAATATAAAATAGGCAAACAGGAGTAGTTAAAGATAATGACAGACCACCTTAAACAACAAAAACTAAACATGAAAATCACATTCCCATATTCTAACATGAATAAATTTTACAAAACCAGGCACTTCATCACCTACATTGCTAAAATATGATCCATGCCTTAATAATCTTTTCTCCCTTAGAACCAATATACATTGAAATGCACCCCCCCCCCCCCGACACACACACACACACCCCACAAGATTAAAAATTTCACACCCCTTATTGCAAAAATCCTTTAACCAATGAACTGCACAAGCAGAGCAAAGCTTCAAGAATCATAATAAAGCTCATATTTTTAACACCAAAATTTAAAAAAGCCACATACCCAAAACAAAGAGGACATATTACAAACTCTCTATAATTGCAAAAAAAAAAAACATAAAAATCAAATCTTGGAACTGAATTTAGAGGGAAAAAAAGGAATTTACAATTTGTCTACAAAACATGGAACTAAAAAAGCAATGAATCCCAGCAACACAACCCCAAAAATGGGTATAGAAATTGAAGTAAACCCACCGACAGAAACAGAGGTAAATGACAAGTTCATAGAACCAAAAAAAAGGAGAAAAAAGAGGAAGAGATTCAAATGGAAACAAAATTAATAAGCATTGCGTTTGCAACACAAAAAACCAAGCTAAATGGAAACAAAAACAACAAAAAGAAATTACTTCTTTAAAGTCTCATTGACACCATCATCATCTTAAGAGCAAATGTAACGGAAACAAAAAGAACAGAAATTCCGCAAATTAAAAAAAAAGTTTACTCACCAACTAGCAATGCAGCTCAAGAAAAGAACAAGAACACTATACCCCAGTAGATATTTAGTTAAATTTATAGGATCTAGTTAGTTTTAAGTGTACAATTTGAGTTCATGAAAAATAAAGTTTCAGTCTTTTTTAGTCCTAGTTTTAGAGAGAGAGTGAGGGAATTTTTAGAGAGAGAAAATGAGATCGCCGGAGGTGAAGTGAAGGTGGTGTTGGTGGGGGGAAAGAGGGGTTAAAAAAAATATTTCAACATTAGGTGTCACTTAAAAGGGAAGACGTTGGAATACTCCAAAAAATATTTTAAATGAAAAAAATTGTTAAGTTCAATAAATGAAAATAACCAAAATTATAATCTCCGGTTAGTTTATGTCTGAAGTAGATACTAGATAGAAGTAAATTAAATAGTAGTAGTTACTACCTCCGGTTCAAAATAAGTGATTTTTTAGTTGTTTTCGCACAAATTAATAAATTCACCTTTTAACATTAATTAGCAATAAAATTGACCATATTAACCTCTATTATCTCTTCACATAAATACTCCTATCACACACTCCAACACTATTTACTCCAAGGACAATGTAGGAAAAAAATAATTAATTCATTCTTAAATTCTGAAAAAATTACTTATTTTGGACCACAAAAAAAATGCTAAAAAATTACTTATTTTGGAGCGGAGAGAGTAATAAAATTCAATTACTTATTTTAGTATAGACACAAAATATGAAAAAAATATTTAATGTGGTTCTAAAGCAGGCTTGTGGCAGAAGCAAATGGGGTTGAGCTGTAAGAGAGTAATTAGGGGAAAATGGAGTCATGGGGGTGACACTAACTCTAGTTCATCTATTCCAGCTCATTACTTGGGTGCTCTGTCTATTACTATTAGGGTAATTATTCTTTTAAAATTATGATTCACTAATATTATGAATAATAATATCTGAACTACGTTATTTGGGTCGCACGCAAGCATGCTTCTGTTATGAAAGAATTGAGCTTACTGCTGAGAGTCAACAATTGACTGTGAGATTTCATCCCACAATTAAAAGATGATCTTTTTCGGGATACCAACCTAATTTAGATTCGTATCGAATAGGCTCATAGTAAATTGTTTGTTTTAGTGACTCAAATTTGATATTTATAATTAAGTATATATGGATCTCAACTATCTCAATACGTCACTAATTGGTGATATTAAGTAATGATATTCAACATGCCCATAATCTTATTTACTCGATTAAAACTACTCTAAGCCTAGGGAGTATAATTTTAAGGAAAAAGATATAGAGTGTTTCTTAGCTAAACCAACTTCTATGTTTCTTTTATGGCAGAATAGCCTGAGAGACACTTGTACTTATTCCGGTTTGTCATCCCGGTCCCTACACTTCATAAAGTTTCATTCAGGCACTTCAACTTAATCAAAACAAGACTTTTAAACCCTTCTGACCGTTGACCGAGCTTATGTGGCATTAATATGGCTGAAGTTGACAAAATGAGTGATTTACACGCACATTAGGTGCGTGTGCTGATGATTCTTTTTTATTAAAAAAATAAAAATTAATAAATAAATAAATAAAAATACACTAGCAACGCCTCCCCCTTCGTTCTGCACCNCCAACGAAAATGTTGAACAAACTCCTAATGATGACGCAAAACATTTTTATGAAGCTTTAGAGGAAGCTAGTCGTCCACTACGTAACGGAAGTTCGCATTCTGAGTTGTCTGTTGCAGTTAGATTACTTAGTATGAAATCTGATTGGAATATTTCTCAAGGAGTCATGGACTCCTTCATTGACCTTATGCGTGAACTAGTTGGCCCTCATATCGAATTACCTGGTGATTTCTACAAGGCAAAGAGATTAGTTTCTAAGTTAGGACTTTCGTCATTGAGAATTGATTGTTGTGAAGATGGTTGTATGTTATATTATAAAGATGATGCAGGTTTGGACAGTTGTAAATTTTGCGGAAAGCCTCTTTTCAAGAGGCTTTCCAGTGGGAATATGGTCGCTATCAAGTTGATGCATTATTTACCTCTTATACCTAGGTTAAAGAGGTTATATGCGTCGATGAGTGCTGCTCCTCATATAAGATGGCACTTTGAAAATAGAAGACCACCTGGTGTTATGTGTCATCCTTCAGATGGAGAAGCTTGGAAGCACTTTGATAGGACATATCCAGATTTTGCTAGTGAACCAAGGAATGTTCGATTAGGTCTGTGTGCGGATGGCTTCACGCCTTTTTCTGTATCTGCCACACCATATTCATGTTGGCTTGTCTTTCTTACACCTTATAATCTACCACCCGAGTTGTGCATGACTAGTCCATATATATTCTTAAATTGTATTATCCCCGGTCCACGTAATCCGAAAAGTTTGATTGATGTATATTTGCAACCTTTGATTGATGAGCTAAAACAATTGTGGTATGATGGTGTTGAAACATATGACATATCAACCAAGCAGAATTTCATTTTGCGTGCCAATTTAATGTGGACAATTAATGATTTTCCTGCGTATGGAATGTTGTCTGGGTGGATGACTGCTGGTAAGCTAGCTTGTCCTTACTGCATGGAAAATAGTAAAGCGTTCACTTTGAAATATGGCCGAAAGCAATCATGGTTTGATTGTCATCGTCAATTCTTGCCTCCTGATCATGAGTTTAGAAGGATGAAAAATGCATTCAAAAGGAATAAATTCGAATGTGATTTCCCACCTCTGATACTTTCAGGTGAGGAAATTTGGGAGAGGGTCCAGAACTTCAGTAAAGTTACTGAAGTTCCACCTTATAGATTCCCCGGATACGGTGTTACTCATAATTGGACGAAACAGAGTATATTTTGGGAGTTGCCGTATTGGAAGGATAATCTTCTCCGTCACAACCTTGATGTCATGCATATTGAGAAGAACTATTTTGACAATTTGTTCAACACAGTGATGGATGTTAAAGGTAAGACAAAGGATAATGCGAAGGCTAGAATGGACTTACAAGAATATTGCAGGCGGCCTGAATTATACTTGCAGACAGCAAACAATGGTAAGGTGTTCAAGCCCAAAGCAAGTTACACATTCACTTTGGAGGAAAGACGGCAGATTTGTGATTGGGTAACGAAGTTGAAGATGCCTGAGGGTTATGCGTCGAATTTTGGGAAAAAAGTTGATATGGAGGTAGGGAAGTTGAGCCATTTGAAAAGTCATGATTGTCATGTTTTCATGGAGACCTTAGTGCCTATTGCATTTTCTGGTTTGCCTGAACGAATCTGGAAACCCATCACAGAGATTAGTTTGTTTTTCAAAGACTTGTGTTCTTCCACATTAAGGGAAGAAAACCTACAACGGATGGATCAAAACATTCGTGTAACTTCTACTAAGATGGAAAAGATATTTCCATGTGGGTTTTTTGATGTGATGGAACACCTTCCAATCCACCTTGTACACGAGGCACGACTTGGAGGGCCTGTTCAATGCAGATGGATGTATCCCTTTGAGAGGTAATATTTTAGGTTTGATGTAATTTTCTGTTTTAATTTAAACAAATTTTCTTCGCTAACCTGAAATTATGTAGGACAATTGGCAAATGCAAACAATTTGTTAAGCAGAGGAATAGGATTGAAGGATCTATATGCGAAGCTTATCTTGCGAAGGAAACTGCCCATTTTTGTTCTTATTATTTTGAGAGTAATGTGGCATGTGCTAGGAATAGGCCCAACAGGCACACGGTCGACCTTAGGAATGATCCATTATATCCGCCTATGTCCATATTCAATCAACCAGGCCGATGTTCTAAGGATGTTACAAAGAGAAGTTTGAGTGATATGGAGTACAAGTCAGCTACACTTCACGTGTTGCTAAATTGTCCTGAAGTTGTACCATATCTCAAGTAAGTATTGATTTAGTAGTTATCAAAATCTAAAAATTACTGTGATTACATCTCAATGCAACTACTAAAAATATTTGATGTGTCACAGTCACTTTGTGGGTCAATTTGGCCATGATGCTGTATATACGAGATTTGATACGTGGTTCAAACAATTTGTAAGTTTCTCCTTAAAATATTCTAACACTATGTAGGTAAACAATGTTTGGAAGTTATGCTAACTTATGAATTTATTTAACGATTTGTAGGTAAATGATCCAAATAATGGTGTAAATCAATTTTTGAAAGATGTATCTTGGGGACCTGGGGTTGAGGTCACAACCATGTCTAAGTACGTTGTGAATGGTTATAAGTTTCATACAGAGGATTGCTCTAAAAATAAAAATAGCAACAACAGTGGGGTGTGGGTTCAAGGTGGTGATGGCAACCAAGATGGAGATATTGATTATTATGGTGTGCTCAAAGAAATAATAGAACTAGAATATACAGGTTGGCCAAATAAGAAATTGATACTCTTTAGATGCAAGTGGTTTGACCCACATCCAACAAGAGGTACAAGAGTACACAATCAATACAACATAATTGAGGTTAATCATACGAGGGAGTATGATCGCTATGATCCTTTCATAATTGCACATAATGTTAGGCAAGTGTATTATGCTCCTTATCCATTGCGGCGGAATAAGGCTGATTGGTGGGTTGTAATAAAAACTAAGCCTGTGGGTAGGGTAGAAGTCGAGAATGTGTTAGATGTTGCATATCAAAACGATATCTCCAGTGTTCACCAAATAGTGGACGAAGTTTTAGAAAATGATTTGGAACATCCTGAACACATATTGGAAGAAGTTGATATAGATGAAGTAAGAATTATAGAAAACGAGGAAGAAGAATCAACTGATGAAGCTCAAACTAGTGAGGAAGAAGAATTCTCGGACGAGGAACTATACGTCGATCAGCTTTAAAAAGTTGGTTTCTTTAATAACTCATGTTATAGCTAGTTTCTTTATATGTTTCAATCTAACTTTGTATTATGTCATGCAGATGTCAGGCAAGGGTCGAGGTAACAGTGATCCTACTGGTTCTCGGGGTAGAGAAAAGCCTAGGAAACAAAAGAGGAGGGTAGAAGGTACTACTCAATCCGTTCCTGCCTCTTCACAGATGCCTGTGCCTATGCCTGTGCCTGCGCCTCCACCCCAGGGCTATTCTGAGCTGCCAGCGCATGTCCAGCCCTACACCTTCGTGCAGACGCCAGGTCTTTCTTCACAGGGCCATAGGACTGTACGACCTACATACAGTCCACCTGTCTCACATCCACATAGATCGCATCCATCAGCAGCTCATGGATCGCATCGATCCATGTCACATCCACATGGATCACAGCCATCCGTGTCACAGCCACTCGGGTCACAGCTATCTGTGTCTCATCCACTTGCGGCCCATACAGCTGTGTCGCACTCACAGGGCTCGCAGTCCCAGGGCTCGCAGCCATCTTCATCTGGGACTCCATCTATTGCAGGCCTTCGCCTGCGAGATACTAGCTCTGACCCCCCTACACCTTCCACACATGCCTCCGATGTACATGCTTCGGACAATGATGCTGCTAATGACGAGGAGGTGCATTATGATGAATATGGCAGGATCATCATAGTCCCTGAGGGTGACGGGTAAGAGTTATTTGTTATTTTAACTTTTTTTGTTTAGTACAGTTTTACTAAGATATTAATGTGTTTTTTTTAATAAAATTGCAGGTTCATCCCTAGTAATGTTACTACAAGGATCATCACCAAAGCCACCAGAAAGCTTTATGATGGTCCTTATGCGACTTGGAGTGAATTCCCATTCGCTCTCAAGGAGGCAATCTTCAATCAATTTAAGGTATAAATATTCTTTTAAGCAGTATAATCATTTATTAGCTTTTAGCTAATATTATATTATAAGCAGTTAATGCACTTAACTTTTGAATAATTATTAGCTAATAAAAGCTAAGTATAATATATCGAATATAGCTTTTATGATATTTCCATCTAAATATGATATTTCCATATAATACTTGACTTTTGAAATACAGAGCAAGTGTGTATGGGAACACCGCTATAGCGCGGAAGTGGCTGCAAACTTCCATCTCAAAGCTCGAAAGCGGTTGTCCCATTGTTTCTCCAAAGCTAGGCAGTTGAACCAGAAGCCTGGCTGGATGCTTCAGGATTTATGGGATGATTTGCAAAGGCAATGGCTTACAGCAGAGTTCTTAGAGAAGAGCGAAAAAGGAAAGAAAGCCCGGGCATCTGAGAAGGGAGGATCCTTGCACACTGGAGGTGCGGTCAGCCTAGGGACGATAAAACGAAGAATGGTACGTAATTGCTTAATTTATTTTAATTTTCTTAGTATATGTATTCTGTTTATTAACTAAAATTTATGAGTTTTCAGGAAAAAAAGTTGGGGCGTCCGATGAACCAAGATGAGCTCTTCAAGGAGACTCATATTGTGAAGAAGAAGAAAGAGACGGACCAAGAAAGGTGGGTCGAGGGCCGAGCCTCGACTGTACATGTAAGTTTTCACTTTTCATTAAGAATTTTGATTTACTTTTATATAAATTTGGAAATAGTAATTCACATATTATTTTTCTTATAGGGTCGCTTCACAGCTGAAGTGGAGCAATTCATACGCAGTCAGCCACCTAATGAGTCCGGCGCGCCAATCCAACTATCGGACGAGGATGCTGAGAGAATGTGGACGCAGGCTGCTGGCGGTCCAAAAGGGGGGAAGGTATACGGGCTTCCTAATAAGAAATTCCATCGCTATAAGTGTGGAATGCAAGGAATAGAGACTTCCTCCCAAGCCGAGCAACTTGATGGGGAGAGCCTCTCCTCTATGCGGGAGACTGTGGCAAAGCTCACATCCGAGCTAGAAGCCGCCAAGGAGAGAGAAAGGCTTAGAGATATGCAGTACTCTGGCATGCAAGCTCAGTGCAAGGGCATGCAAGAGCAGATCAAAACTCTCCTAGCTTCTGGCAATTTTTCAATTCCCCGGTCTCGTGAGTCATCGCTAGAGGCTCGCCTTACCCCGTACTCATTCCCCCCGTCCTCCCCGTGGTCATTCTTCCCATCATCGAGAAATAGCCCATTCTAGATACCGTCATGGTGAAGAAAGTTCATCACACGGTGATGATAATGATGTAGAGAACAATCTTTGAACTTATAAGTTTATGCTAGACAAATACAATTGGTTTTCGAATGGTTCTGTAATAACATTTAACTTATTAGTTTGCTAATTAGCTTAAAGTATAAAGTTCTATTGAACTTTATACTTTGTTCGTTATAATTGTTGTTGTTGTTGTTGTTGTTGCTTGTTATTGCTGTTGTTGGCATATTTGCCTACTTAGGAATTTTGGTAAGCTGGCAGGTGGTGTTGCTGCCAAAAGAGGCAGTTCCTGCCAGCAACATACCAAGAAAAGCGACCAACTTTGGTCGCTATTTGGTCGCATTTCTATTAAAAAAACAATTTTCTGTGAAATAGCGACAAGGTTGGTCGCTATTTAACCCAGATTTCTCAAGTAGCGACCAAGATTGGTCGCTATTTACCAGAAAAATAACAATTTCTGGAAATATGGCGGCCAGGGTTGGTCGCTTATTAATAAATAAAAAAAATTAATTCATGTATTTAGCGACCAAACTTGGTCGCTTATTTAAAAAAATAATTAAAAAATTTATAGTATAGCGACTAACATTGGTCGCTATTTTCCAGATTTTAAAATATAATATTTCATATACAGACCAAAGTTGGTCGCTACTTCATAATTAATAAATAAATAAAAAAAAAATGAAATTTACACAAGTGAGACCAACTTTGGTCGCAAAATTTATAATATTAAAATAATATAGCGACCAAAGTTGGTCGCCGGTGTCTTTACCGGAATATTTGGTCCTTTGACTTGAGAGACCAAAGTTGGTCGCTAATTAGCGACCAACTTTGGTCCCTAAGGTAAAGGGACCAGCTTAATATCGACCAGGCACGTTTGGTCGCTTTTTGGCCAATAAGCGACCAACACTGGTCGCTTTTTGTGGTCGTTTTTTTCCGGATTTCTAGTAGTGAATGTGTTTTTACTAGAAGTACTCTGCTTTCTATGTTTGCTATGAAGTCATCCGTGTAATTAGGTACGTAGTTTATCCTTTCTTCAAAATCCATCCGTAATTTTATGTCTTTAGTACGTAAGAAATGCAAATTCATCGCTAATGAGAGCTGTTTCTGGTTAAATCTGCGACGATATAAATCATAGGACATCGGTAGTGTTGCTATTGCATAAGTATGATTTTTTCTTTTTCAAAAAAATAGAATGTTCGATTATCGTTGTGTATATAATTATAATGTAAGCGGCTTACATGCACGTTCAATATGAAAGATTCAAAATTTGGTCGAATGAAATTATATTGGAGATGACACTGAGTCTGTCGAAAGCCTTAACTTTATACTAGTAGTGGTTGACTTTCCTTGAGAAGAAAAGGGATAGTATTATTTTACATAATAAATTACAAGAACTTGAAAACAAAATGCCGACATTAGCCGGATTGGCCGGCAATGTGTAAAATATATAAGGCCAAATTATCACATAAAAGGTATGTAATTATTTACATCATAACTTTGTAAAGTGAGCATTTGAAGCAAATATGTGTTTTAACGTGAAGAAAGAATTGACAAAAGAAGAAGTGAAGGAGAGGAAGAAGAGAAAGAAGGAGAAGGGAAGGAAAGAAGAGGAAAAGAAAGAGAAGGAAAGGGAGAAGAAGCGAAAAGAAGAAGAGGAGAAGGAGGAAAAGGAAGAGAGGAAAAGGAAAGAACGGAAAGAAAAAGAGAAGAAGAAACGTGAAGAACAGAAGCTCAAGGAAAAGAAAGAAAAAGACAAGCAAAAGGCTAAGAAGAAAAAATGAGCTTTAAAAATGATTAATTCTTCTTCTTTGTTTTCCATATTTTTTTTTGCTGGTATGAATGTGCAAATGTATCATGCTAGATGGGGATTCATGTGAAATAAAACATATTATGAATTTGTCGGAATTAGAATCAGATATCAAAATTCGTTTAGCTTTTATCTAATTTCTCTACCTTTACCTCCTTAATTTCCATCCAAATGCTGTTGAATTAAAGGTTAGTGAATGGGAAATGGAGGAAAGAAAATGGAGAGAAAGTGAGTTTCGTTTTGCTTTGAAAAGAGCAAAGTGCCCCTCATTGATGGTGGAAAGAAAAGTGAATGTACTTATATTGAGAAAGCACTTCTCTTGGTGTTAAATAGGTTGGAAAGAGAGTAAGTCTCGTGCCGCCGTCGTCGTCGCTCGGCCTCGGCCTCGAATTTGGTCAAAGATTGATGGATTAAACCTTTTGGACAAAATTAATATGCCTTGATCCCAAAATCTTTCCTTACGAAATTTCCTAATCTTCTTCTTCTTATGCACAAAAATATTCCAGTGTGTTTCACAACCATTGAGTGGTTCGAAGTTCATCAGAGTTTTTGGTACCAATACCCTGGTGAGTAAAATTGTTCTATCCTGGGAGGATAATATTCCAGCACCTCGGGTACTTGAGGGGAATAATTTCCTTAGGGACACACTGTGGATTCAGTGGGCTCCATTTATTCCGAAATTATGTTATCGACATTCTGTTGCTACTAACTTTCTGTTTCTGTTTTCTATTTCAGAAAGTTTACTGTTTTTTTATTTATTATAGTAATACAGTTTGACTAACAATCTTAAGGAAATTATTTTATTGTAATCTGTATTTTGTTTTTGGAGATTAAAACTTGTGTGGTTTTCTACTCCTTCTGAATTTTTATATTCTGATTTGAAGATATAAAAACTTTTTCGGAGTGTTAAAATTCAAAAACGACTTGAAGAACATAAAAATTTCATCATTCTCTGTGAAATAGTTTATAAAAGCTTTCGTTTTTATTAATTAAACGTACTGTTTATCATTAATTACAATACTGTTTATTGTTCTGTTCTTTCCCATTAATTGAATTCTTCTGTCGTTAATAGTGAGAAATGGCAGTTGATAATTGAAATCCTTCTGCGACTATTGCAGCAACGACGATAGCCTCGTCAAACCGAACTGATGTTCCACCGGCCGAGAAATCGGAAAAATTTTCTGGAGCCAACTTCAAAGGATGGCAGCAAAGGGTGTTTTTCTGGCTTACCACGCTTGGTATGCAGAAGTTCACTAGTGAAGACCCTCTAGTGCCTACCGCCGACATGCCGGAGAATGAGAAGTTTATGATTGTTGAGGCGTGAAAACAAGCAGACTTTCTTTGCAAAGGCTACATTCTAAGTGCTTTGGAAGATGACTTGTACAATGTCTACAATTCTGTGAAAACTTCGAAAGAATTAAGGGATGCACAAAGAAGTACAAGACTGAAGATGCATGCTTGAAAAAGTTTGTGGTTGCCAAATTTCTAGACTATAAAATAATAGACAACAAAACTGTTGGAACCCAAGTTCAAGAGTTTCAACTGATTTATCATGACCTTATTACTGAAAGTATGGTCATGAATGAAGCATTTCAAGTGGCTGCAATGATTGAAAAATTTCCTCCTTCGTGGAGAGATTTCAAAAACTATCTTAAGCACAAGCGCAAAGAAATGAAGTTGGAAGATCTTGTGATTCATCCCAAGATTGAGGAAGGCAACAAAACAGCCGAGAAGAGGTCTCGTTGAAATTCAACGATTATAGGAGCTAATATCTTATAGGAGTTTGCTCCAAAAAGTAAGAAGAGGAAGAGGTCTTCTAGAAAGACTAAGGAGCAAAACAAAAAGAAATTCAAGGGGAACTGCTACAATTGTGGAAAATCCGGTCACAAAGCCCCTGACTGTCGTCTCCTGAAAAAGGATAAAAAAAAGGGACAGGCCAATATAGTGGAGAAGAATGATGAGATTAATGATCTGTGTGCAATGCTTTCGGAATGCAACCTAGTTGGAAATCCGAAGGAGTGGTGGATTGACTATGCAGCCACTTGACATATTTGTGCTATCAAAGAAACATTTGGGACTTATTCTACTACTGGTCCCGAAGAAGAGCTTTCCATGGGAAATACTGCAACAACCAAGATTGAAGGTTATGGGAAGATATTCCTGAAGATGACTTCCGGCAAGTTGTTAATGCTCAACAACGTTCTGCATGTTCTGACTATTAGGAAGAATTTAGTTTCTACTTTTTACTTGTTAAGAATGGATTCAAACGTGTATTTGTATCTGAAAAAATTGTTGTAAGCAAGAATGAAATGTATGTTGGAAAGGGCTACCTCACAGAGGGCCTTTTCAAACTAAATGTAATGGTTGTTGACAGTATGAATAAAATTTCAGCTTCTTCTTATTTATTGGAGTCAAATGATTTATTGCATATTCGTTTAGGACATGTCAATTACAAAAGCTTGTGGAAGTTAATTAATTTAGAAGTATTGCCTAAATTCGAGTGTAACAAATCAAAATGTCAAATATGTGTTGAATCTAAGTTTGTAAAACATCCTTATAAATCTGTTGAAAGGAATTCAAATCCTTTAGACTTAATTCATACTGACATTTGTGATATGAAGTTGACACCATCTCGAGGTGGGAAAAAGTATTTTATAACTTTTATTGACGATTGTACTCGATATTGTTATGTTTATTTATTTAATAGTAAGGATGAAACAATTGAAGCATTTAAGCAAAACAAGAATGAAGTGGAGAATCAATTGAATAAAAAGATTAAAATAAAGATGGGATAGGGGTGGAGAATATAAATCTCCGTTTGCAGAAATATGTCCGGAATACGAAATTATCCATCAAACTACTGCTCCCTACACACCTCAACTCAATGGAATTGCGGAAAGGAAAAATCGTACATTAAAGGAAATGATGAATTCTTTATTAATAAGTTTCGAATTACCGGAGAGTTTATGGGGGGAAGCTATCCTTACAACTAACCGAATACTCAATAGAGTACCCCACCACAAAACGCAATATATTACATATGAAAAACGGAAAGGAAGAAAATCCAACTTGAAATATTTTAAAGTGTGGGGGTGTTTAGCAAAGATACAGTACCTTTACCCAAAAGGGTAAAAAATCGGACTAAAAAATGTGGATTGCATTTTCATTGGATATACTACAGACAGTAAAGCATGTCGGTTTTTGGTTCATAAATATGATAATCCCGAAATTCAAGTTAATACGGTAATTGAATCAGATAATGCTGAATTCTTTGAAAGCATCTATCCGTATAAAGTTGAATGTGAGTCGTTAAGTGAAAGACCTAAACGACCACGGGAATAACCAAAGGAAAATACTCCAAGTAAAGAAGATCCAAGGAGTAGCAAACGTCAAAGAACATCTACTTCCTTTGGACAAGATTTTGTGACATTCTTGCTTGAAAATGAGCTCAAACTTTCAAAGCAGCTATGTCATCTTCTGATTCAACATTTTGGAAAGAGACAGTCAATAGTGAGATTCAATCAATTTTGGATAACCATACATAGGAATTGGTTGATCTTCCTTCAGGAAATAAGCCTTTAGGTTCGAAATGGATCTTTAAACGGAAAATGAAAGCTGATGGCACTATTGACAAATATAAGACAAGACTTGGAAAGGTTATAGACAAAAGGAAGGCCTTACTTTGACACTTACTCGCCAGTAACGAGGATAAAATCTATTAGGGTGTTAGTGACACTGGCGGCCGTGTATGGTCTAGAAATCCATCAAATAGATGTTAAAAAAACTTTCTTAAATGGAGAATTGGAGGAAGAGATTTACATGGAACAACTTGAGAGTTTTGTGGTTTCGGGTAAAGAAAAGAAAGTGTGCAAACTTGTTAAGTCACTTTATGGACTTAGACAAGCACTCAAAAAATGGCATGCTGAATTTGACCAAACATATTGGCAAGTGGGTTTAAAATCAACGAGTGTGACAAATGTGTTTACATTAAAAGCACTCCAGGTCATGAAGTCATTGTTTGTTTATATTGATGACATGTTGATAATAAGCAAAAATATGGCAGATATAAATGCTACTAAGCGCATGTTGGATAGCAAATTCGACATGAAAGACATAGGAGTTGTGATGTGATATTAGGAATCAGAATTCACAAGACTCCACAAGGTCTAGCATTATCACAGTCTCATTACATTGAAAAAGTACTTGACAAGTTCAAGTATTTGGATTTTAAAATTGCCAAGACTCCAATTAACGTGAGTTATGCATTTCAAAAGAATGAAGGTGAAAGTGACTCACAACTGGACTATGCTAGAGTATAGGGAAGTTTGATGTATATCATGAATTGTACGCGACCAGATATAGCATATACTATTAGCAAACTGAGTTAGTTTACAAGTAATCCCAATCAAATACATTGGATATGCTCTGCATTATAACAAATATCCCTCCGTGATCGAGGGATATAGTGATGCAAATTGGATCACCGGATCATCTGAAGTTAAATCTACTAGTGGATATGTTTTCACAAATGGGGGTGGAGCAGTGTTTTGGAAATCATCCAAACAAACGTGCATCGCCCGTTCTACAATAGAATCTGAATTCATAGCTTTAGACAAGGCCGGTGAAGAAGCTGAATGGCTCTGGAATTTCTTGAAAGATATTCCATTTTGGCCCAAACCTTTGGCACCTATATGTATACATTGTGATAGTCAAGCGACAATAGGCAGAGAGATAGCGTTATGTATAACAGAAAATCTCGTCACGTACGACGGAGACACAATACCGTTAGACAACTACTCTCTAGTGGTGTTATCTCTATTGACTACATAAAGTCAAGAGATAACGTGTCGGATCCACTTATAAAAGGCCTATCTGGAGAAGCAGTTGAAAGATCATCAAAGGGAATGGGGTTAAGGCCTAGGACAAGTCATCATGGCGGTAACTCTACCTAGCAAACCGGAGATCCCAAGAGTTAGGTTTAAAGAGATCAAACAAAGTTATGAATGACGGTTCAACATTGTCAAATAACTCAACCCATTCCCGTGATAAAGACAACGTTCAGAAATCAGGGTAAAACATTAAGGCTTTTTGATGAGTCAATAAAGCTTAAAGTTTTTTAATGATTTGCTAAGTCTGGAAGGAAATGTTCAGATAGTGTGACTATAGGATTACACATCTAGAAATCACTTATGTGAGTGTGAAGTGGAAGCCGCTTCAAAGAGAATGAAAGTAAAGGCCCATTCTCTAAGCACTCATGAAACCAGGAGGTGTTCATGGCTGAAACGAACACAACCGTGAGAACCGTAGATGGTCAAGGGTTGATTGTGTGACTTATGTTGTCTTGGTATACAACAAAGCTCGACGGTTCAAAGATATCAAATCTACCGATTGACCGCATATATTCTATATAAGTTCACTACGGAAAGTTTAAAGAAAAACCTACTTTTTCAAATGCAATTAATTCTTGCATGTAAATCACACACTCGTCTGTGCATTCCTTTGTCTTATAGTCATTCCCCATTCATGTGGGGGATTGTTGGGATTAAAGATTGGTTAATGAAAAATGGAGGGAAGAAAATGGAGTGAAAGTGAGCTCCCTTTTGCTTTGAAAAGAGCAAAGTGTCGCTCATTGGTGGTGGAAAGAAAAGTGAATGTGCTTATATTGAGAAAGCACTTCTCTTGGTGTTAAATGGGTTGGAAAGAAAGTAAGCCTCGCGCCGTCATCGCTCGCTCCCTCGGCTTCGGCTTCGGTCAAAGATTGATTGATTAATCTTTCTGGACAAAATTTCTTTTAATTAATTAACGAAAATTCAACCCGAAATAATCCAGGACCCGCGACGCGACCCGGTCCGGTCCATTTCTTTCCTGGATTATTTTAAATCCGTTTTCACGCAATATTTCAAATTCCCACTTGTTCCAAACAGCCATGGATGTTTCTGAAAGGTTGCAAACTTTTTCAGGAACATTTCCAGAAAAGCTATAAATATGCCTTGATCCCAGAATCTTTTCTTACGAAATTTTCTGATCTGCTTCTTCTTCTTTTGCACAAAAATATTTCAGTGTATTTTACAAACATTGAGTGGTTCAAAGTTCATCAGAGTTTTTTTATACCAATACACTGGTGAGTTAAATCGTTTTATCCTAGGAGGATAATATTCCAGCACCTCGGGTACTTGAGGGGAATAATTTCCTTAAGGACACACTGTACTTTTAGTGGGCTCGATTTATTCCAAAATTATTTTATCGACATTATGTTACTACTAACTTTCTGTTTCTATTTTCTATTTCAGAAAGTTTACTGTTTTATTATTTATTATAGTAATATAGTTTGACTAACAAATGCTTCGTTTGGAAATTCACGAAAGTTGAGAAAGTTGGCAGAATAGCCTGGGAGACACTTGTACTTATTCCAGTTTGTCATCCCGGTCCCTACACTTCATAAAGTTTCATTCAGATACTTTAACTTAATCAAAACAAGACTGTTAAACCCTTCTGACTGTTGACCGAGCTTATGTGGCATTAATATGGCTGAAGTGGACAAAATGAGTGATTTACACGCAAATTAGGTGCGTGAGCTGATGATTCTTTTTTATTAAAAAAATAAAAATTAATAAATAAAAATATAAAAATACACTAGCAGCGCCTCCCCCTTCGTTCTGCACCCCCTCCTCCCCCTCTCCTCTTCTTCTTCGCATCCCTCCCCCTTCATTCTGCCCCCCCTCCCCCCTCTTATTCTTCTTCAGCCCCCCCCCTTCGTCCTGACCCCCCCCCCTCTTCTCCTCATCTTCTTCTTTAGATCCCCTCCCTTCCCCTTTTTTTTCATCCCTTCTTTTATTAGATTTTCTCCTTGGTGTGTATTTCTTCTTCCATCATGTCATCTTCCCCTTCTCTATGACTCCTCCATTTTTTCCGGTGATTTTAGCTTTCAAATTTTCACAGGAAGAAGGGAGGAGGGGTTTTCTTTAATTTTAATTTTAATTTTTTGCTTTTTTTATTTTATTTTTTGTTTATGAAATTAAAATTTTGTTAAATAATATTATTTTGGCGTAGAATCTGATGTGGATGCTGATTTGTCATCCACGTCAAGCAAGTGAGCATCACACGATTCCGGAGGTGTTTAAAAGTCTTGTTTTGATTAAGTTGAAGTGCCTGGATGAAACTTTATGGAGTGTAGGGACCGGGATGACAAACCGGAACAAGTACAAGTGTCTCCTAAGCTATTATGTGCCTTCTCTTTTATTAATTTCCTTTTCTCGAAATAGTAATATTCCCTAAAAAGGGAAAAATTTAAAAGAAAAAATTTACTCCTCTTCACGCACAATATATATACACAAGCCACAATTGTATGTATCAATAAAATTCTATTGAAAAGTTTAAGGTCGTATCGCACTTATTGGATTCTTTTGTCATCTAACTTTATTCTTTAATTATACTTTGACTTGTACATGCTATAAACCAAGTGCTAGAGCCTATAAACTAGCTAGCTTAGCTGAAATAAGTACTTATTAAAATAAATAAAGGAGAGACACTGATAAAAATAATAATTTCAATATGTTGATGAAATAGGAGACCTCTTCTATAAGATTATGGCTTTTAAATAATCAGTATAATTTCTTTTTTCATTTCTACATTTTAAAAGGCAAAAGTATAGTCAAATGCGTGAAGTTAAAGTCTAGCCCAAAGCAATATAACTAAGCCTAATGATTCATTTATATGGTAACTCTCATTAGTTTTTTAGGTATAAAGTTAAATCTTGAAATTTCACTAAATTAACAAAAAAAGGATATTAATATAGTAATGATTTAAGAAGGAATGTAAGATATTGTTGCCCTACAAATATTGTTTGCTTTGCCACTCAAATTGTATCTTGTTTTGACCCCCCAAAAAAAATTGTATCTTGTCTTATTATGTTGTATTATTTTAACGAGTTTTGGACTAGTTGCTTAATTAATAATCCATTTAAAAATACAAATGAAACCACTACAATTACTACTAGACAATATTTAATACTCAAATCAATGTAGAACTAAATCTTAAATCTTTATGATCTCAATATGTCCACTTGTTTTTTATTGTCAACACAAATTAATAGTACAGTTAAATTTTTCAATAACGGTCGTGTTTGTTCTGATACTTTTTAGATATTATAGTGAAGTGTTATTATCGAAGACATATATTATAATATAATATAAAAATTAATGTCAACAAATAAATTAACTTTTTTAATAAATGATTATTATATAGAAATACTATTTAGAGAGGCATGACTGTACAATAGTGGTTGTTTTATTGATCGTCAATCATATTCTTGATAGTTTAACATTGCTTTTCTCATCTTAATTTTCTTTTTCACAAGCAATGCTGTTACTAGGTTAACGCTATAAGGGAATTTTTTAGATTAAAAGAAAATTCTATACCCAGTATTTTCTTATTTTCTATTATTAGTGGGTTCTCAGAAATAGAAATAATGCTCTTAAAGAAATAAAAAAAGGGTGAAAAGGGGAAATTTATTACTATTTTAGGGGATGTAAATTAGATTTCAGGAAATCTAGGGTGTAATAAAGAGGACATATCTGTCGTTTTCAAGCAATTAAAAGGGTCATTTTCAACCACTTGAGAAAAATGAAAGTTAAGGCATAAAAATAGCCAAACATCTGCATTGGATACAGTACACAAAAGCCACTCCCACATGAGTGCAAATTGATTTTTCTATGGGAGAAAGTGAGGATGTAGATGTGGTGCTTCTTTTTAAGCATTTATTTATTTATCCAATATTTATACTAGTTTCCAAAAATTAGGCCATAAACTATATAGAGTATTTGTTCAATTATGTTCACTGAGAAACAAAGGAACAAGCTCGACCTGACAATTTTCACTAATTATTTGAATTAATAAAAGTGATTCTCCTATGTTTTTTACTATAAGTGATCTAATCTTTGAGGGAGTCTTGACCTAATAATAAATGTTGTTAATACAATATTTACGGACAATATAGATCACCGGTAAAGTTGTCTTGGAGCAAAGGTAAAGGTGTTCTCGTATGATTTATAGGTCACGAGTTTGAGCGGTGGAAACAGCCACTAAGGCTTGCATTAGGATAGACTGTCTACATTATACCTTGAAGCACGGTACGTCTACGTGAATGCGAAATACCTTGTGGATCGGGCTACCCTTTTAATACAATGTAAGACGGCTTAGTATATATCCAATATAGTCCAACCCTTAGTATAAGGTTAGTGCATTTTGACAAATCTTGAAAATTTTGTCATGACAATGAGATACTTCAATGTTCTCGTTTGTATGATTGGGATCTAGACCTAATTATAACATTTGGACCACACCACAAAAAACAGTAGTAATTAGAAATGATGAAAAATGAGTAGCTCCTTATTGTGGATGCGTGACATCCAGGAAATACGCAAAAAGGAATTACAAAACCATTAATTATTATTTTTCGATTACTTTTGGATTTTGCCAATTTTGGACATTTTTTATCTTAGTAGCCACTGGTTGATATTAAACCTTGTTTGGAAGGTTTTAATGACTATTACTACCAAGCTTAGTTGCTTAAATATTCAGGTGTGCAAACGTAATCTAGCTAGAGACCATGTTTCAAGACTTGGTTATAAATCAAGAGTAATTTTTAAGGATAAAAAAGGAAAAAAGGAAAAGTGTGTAGAAAAAAATCCGTGTGATTTTTGCCAATTCTTAAATTTCTGTAACTAGTAATGTTCATCAAGTTTGTAACTACTGTGCTCCAACCAAAGGTAAATTTAAA
Organism: Nicotiana attenuata; assembly: GCF_001879085.1. Taxonomy (NCBI): domain Eukaryota; kingdom Viridiplantae; phylum Streptophyta; class Magnoliopsida; order Solanales; family Solanaceae; genus Nicotiana; species Nicotiana attenuata. The sequence goes on from NW_017670625.1 coordinate 341,875, forward strand.
TCAATACTCAAATAATAAGGGTTAATTTTGGATCTTTATTCTCGAAAACCTGAGATCGATTTCCCTAACCAGCATCCTCCTCAGTTAAAACTCGTCGGGTTGAGCTAGCCTAGTGTTGTTTATATCTCCTGTGTGGTTTCCGATCAATTACATAGTAAGTTATCCGGCGCGCAACCGAAGAATAGCTACTCCTATAATCGGTTTGGTTCGGGTTTTTTTCCGGTTTTTTTCTGATTAAAACCAAAACCAAACCAAACTTGATCGATTTTTAAAGTTCAAAACCAAAATCAAACCAAACCAAAAATTATCGGTTTTTTTAGTCGGTTTGATTTAATTTTTGGTTTGATTCGATTTTTCGAATTTTCACAAACACCCTAAAGTATAGGAGTAAACTTGAGTCTGATCCTAACATTTAAATGAGTTGACCATTATCCATAAATTCAATTATTCTTATGGGGAACTGTGGCATAGCCTCATAGGTAGAGAGTCCTATTCTGGCCAGATCAATTAATTACAGAATTGCAGAGTGTTGTGTTTGCAAAGATGGCCATTGTATTCAGTTGTACTATTATTATGTCAGCTGATGGATCTAACTTTACCTTCATAGGCACAGAAAAAAGTTTACCCCGGACGCTCCTCATTACCTTTTTCTTTCTTTAACCTTCTACTTCTAATTACTGTGTATTTCCCCACAAGTACTAGGTACAGCGATTCACCCTTTATGGTAACTTTTTCACAAATAAATCAATTCAAAGAAATGGGATTAAAAAATAGAGATGACTTATTCTTAAGGTTCGTTTGGTAGCGTGTATAAAAATAGTACCGAACATGGTGTATTAATAATGCTGAGAATAATAATACTTAAATTATTTCTTATTGACAAAATGGTTTGGTATATTAAAATAACATTTATTGCATAATTTTTTTTAAGAAAATTTATTTGTTTGCAAAAGTACCATCCACATTCTTTAGCTTCGTATACTTTCTTTGCAATGGAAGATTTTGAAAAAGCATTTCTATCTTTATAGCGCGCCACCAATATGCATTATGTGTTTTATCTTGCCTATAAAAACCTAGCACATTTTAGTTATTATTTGCGCTTAACCAAAACAAATAGAAAAATTTTACATAAATTTTCCATTTTTTCTTGCATTAAGAAATATTTGGACGCAATGACGTACCATGGTGTTATTGTGGCAAACGTACGGTTTTGAAGCCATGTTGGTCAAATAGTAATGTGGGCGCAGACGCTGGATATGTCACCAACTTGTAAGTTATTTTTTGGAAAAAAATGTTTGTTAATATTTTTTATATAACATGTTAATTAATAGTGTTGTGTTATAATCCCATTGGTAGGACGGAAATCAATATAGATTTGAAGAATGGTATGATGAACCCATTAACCAGGAATACTACAAATCTTCTTTGCAGTAAGTTTAGAATATGACCGGTGAATACGAACTCCAGATCTTTATAGAGTCAATTACTCAAATGGTCACTCAACTATCTCAAATTATCTCCTAAAGTCACTTTTCTTTCGTTTGTAACAACAAAGTCACTGAACTATGCTTATTGCACTCAGAAGGTCATTCAACTAGATTTTTCAAATTTTGAATTGCCAAATACCTATTTTACACTCTAAATTATAAATATTTATCTTTTTTTTAAACTTTTTAATATTATGATTTTTCCTTTTTAATTTATATTATGGACTTACCTATAGAATAAATAAATATTATTTATAAATTAAAAAATAAAAAGTATTTAAGCATCTATAATGCTGGAATAAGAAAATAATGAGCATAATAAAAAAATTAATAGAACAATTTGTTCATAATAATAATTTTAGTATTAACAACAAAAATTCAAAAGTTTATTTACACAATTCAGAATGAAACAAAATAAAGGTTGTAAAATATTATTCCATGCACGTAATATAAAAATAATTATTTAAATAAAAGTATTTTCATAATATAAATTATATATTCTTAATAATTATGCCCAATTATATTATATATATTTCATCCACGACTTAACATAGCATATTTTACCCTATACAGATAGTCCCACTGTTTTCCGATCACATAACCTTGCGCGTCGGAAAGCTGGTAGAAACATAATAATATAATTGAGAATTGAGCATAATTTTCAAGAATATATAAATGTATATTATAAAAATATCTTTATTTAAATAATTATTTTTATATTACGTGCATGCAATATATATTTTACAACCTTTATTTTCTTTCATTTTGATTTTTAAATTTTTGTTGTTGATACTAAAATTATTATTACTAACTAATTATTCTAATTAACTTTTTTTACTATTCTCATTATTTTGTTATTCCACCATTATATATGCTTAAATACTTTATTTTTAATTTATAAATAATATTTATTTATTCTATAGGTAAGTCCATAATATAAATTAAAAAAATCATAATATTAAAAAGTTTAAAAAAAATAAAAAGAAAATAAATGTTTATAATTTAGAGAGTAAAGGTAAGTCCATAATATAAATTAAAAAGGAAAAATCATAATATTAAAAAGTTTAAAAAAAATAAAAAGAAAATAAATGTTTATAATTTAGAGAGTAAATGTGACGACCCGACCCGTCGTCACGTGAGTTACCGCTTCGTTTTCCCCATTTTCCGCTTCTTTATGCTTCATTATAAGAGTCTTGTGTGAACGAGTTGATTTGGATTGGTTTTAGAAGGAAATGAGACACTTAGTCTCTTTAAGGAAGGTTTGGTTTGGAAAAGTCCACCGGACGTTGACTAATGAGTTAGAGGGCTCGGATGTGATTTCCGGTGATTCGATTAGCTTCGGGGGATGATTTGAGACTTAGGAGCGTGATCGGAAGTAATTTTGGAGGTCCGGTGTAGAATTAGGCTCGAATTGGCGAAGTTTGTATTTTGGCGAATTCCGGTGTTAGGTGAGATTTTGATCCTAGGGTCGGAATGGAATTCCGAGAGTTGTTGTAGCTTCGTTAGATGATTTGGGATGTGTGTGCAAAATTTCAGGTCATTCGGAGGTGTTTTGGTCGGGTTTTTGATCAAATGCGTGTTTCGGAAGTTTTAGAAGAACTTAGGCTTGAATCCGATCTAATTTGATGGTTTTGGTGTTGGTGGAGGTGTTTTGATGATTGGAGCAAGTTTGAATGATGTTTTAGGATGAATTGGCACTTTTGGTTGAGGTCTCGGGGGCCTCGGGGTGATTTCGGATGGCTATCGGGATGAATTTTGGACTTGTGTCATTGCTGATATTTGCTGGTTCTGGTATTTCCGCATCTGCGGAAAAGTGGCCGCAGATGCGGTTCCGCAGATGCGGAAAGGGAGTCGCAGGTGCGAGTTTCTTGAGGAGTTAGTTTTTCGCAGATGCGGGCTTGGAGCCGCATCTGCGGTGTCGCAGATGCGGCGATGGAACCGCAGAAGCGGACATGGGCCATTGGGATTTTCCACAGAAGCGGGCAGGTGTGCACAGAAGTGGTGTCTGCAGAAGCGGATTTAGACCGCAGAAGCGGTCCTGAGAAAATAGTAAAGCTCCGCAGAAGCGGTTAGAGGATCGCAGAAGCGAAAATGTCTGGACAGAAAGGGTTTTAAAGGTTTCATTTTGTTCCGCGAGCTAAGGCATTTTCCCACCATTTTTGAACATCCTTGAGAGCATTTGGACGAGAATTGAAGGGGATTTCGACTGGGATTGATTGGAGGTGAGTTCTATGACCTAAATACATGATTTAATGGTAGAATCAACCTAGAAATTCATGAAAATTTATCAAAAAGGGGGAAGAACTAGGGCTTGAGTTTTGGTATTTTAAATTGGGTTTTGGTGGGTCATTTGAGCTCAGATTTGGGAGTTCTTGATATGTATAGACTCGTGGAGAGATAAGGATTCCGTTGATGTTAAATTTTCTGGAATTCGAGAAGTGGGCTCGGGGCTCGGGTTTTGCAAAATTCGTGATTTTCGATGTTTTTCGATTCTTTTCGATTGGGTTATGTTCCCTTTGCCTATTGTGATGTATTCGTTGTAGTTTTGATCAGATTCGACGCGCGAGGAGACCGATTTGAGAGGCAAGGGCATAGCGAGCTAGGATTTTGGCCGGCTTGAGGTGAGTAATGATAGTAAATGATATCTTGAGGGTTTGAAACCCCGAATTTGCACAACGTAGTGCTATACTAAGGTGAAACACGCGCTTCATGACGAGCGCGGGGTTGTTTACTACTGGGGATTGTGACTTGGTCCGTCCCGATTGATATTTTTACCGCGTATTTGACTGAAATGTATTTGTTATCAACATGATTTGGGCTTATTGCCATATTTTGGGCTTCATGCCGACTACTCGAATCCTTCGTGGATTTTTATCACTGTTTCCTCACTATTTTGATATACTACTTGAACTCAGTCCTGATGATTATACTGTTTTACAAACTCAGCTGCTTTAATTCAACTTTGAGACTTAAATGATATTTTCACTGTTGTTTAGGCTGAGCACTACTATTTTATTGATGCCTGAGGGGCTTATGATGTTTTCCGGACTGAGTGAGGCCGAGGGCCATATATGAGGAGGCTTTCAGGCCTTGTGAGTGATGTGAGGAGGCTTTCAGGCCTTATGAGTGATGTGAGAAGGCTTTCAGGCCTTATGTTGATATAGCGCTTGGGCCGTAAGGAGCCCCTCCGGAGTCTGCACACCCACAGTAAGTGCGGGTACCCATATGATCTGATACTGAGCCCGAGGGGCTGATACTGTTCTGAGCGACTGATACTGAGCCCGAGGGGCTGATACTGTTCTGAGCGACTGATACTGGGCCCGAGGGGCATATTCTACTCACTATTCACTTGTTGTTTTATCTGATTTACCTGTTTTTAAAAAAAGGAGATTTCATTTGACCTTTACTGTTTTACTGCTTTAAGTGATTTACTGCCTGATATAGAATTTCCTTGTGCACTTATGTGTTTTCATGCCTTCGGTTATTATTTATTATTATTACTCACTGGATCGGAGTACTCACATTACTCCCTGCACCATGTGTGCAGATTCAGGCATAGCAGAGTCCGCTCCTGAGCACTGATTCCTTCCAAACCAGGCAGTGAGTTGGAGTTACGAGGTAGTTGTTGACGTTCGTAGCCCCTTGTCTCCCCTATCTTACATCATTTATGTTTCCTTCAGACTACTGTATCAGATATTACACTTTGTAGACTTAAAGTAAACTCTGTAGTAGCTCATGACTTGTGACACCCCGGTTTGGGCTGTGTCGGGATGGTTTTTCATGTTATTATCGATGATTCCGCATTATTGGCTATATTAAGCATGTGTTAGAATTGTTAATATTAATTAATTGCTTTAAAAGAAGTGTTGTGTTGTTCTGGATAGCCTTGTCTTCACGAGAGGCGCCATCACGACCGGGTTTGGGAATGGGGTCGTGACAAGTTAGTATCAGAGCCTAGGTTACTAGGTCTCACGAGTCATGAGCTGGTTTAGTAGAGTCTCGCGGATCGGTACGGAGACGTCTGTACTTATCCTCGAGAGGCTGCAGAACCTATAGGAAAATTCCACATTCTTGAAATTTCCGTCGTGCGAACTTGTTGATCCGAGTATTAAACTTCTCTTTATTCTATTCTCTCACAGATGGTGAGGACACGAACTACCGGACGAGGTGGATGACCACCAGTACCACCCACTGAGACCACCAGAGGCCGTGGACGCGGTCGTGGTCGTGGCAGAGGCAGAGCAGCAGGGGCAGCGCCTGTTGATCCACCAGTTGCCCCAGCTCAGGATCAGGCTCCAGCAGCACCAGTTCAGGCACCAGTTGTGCCCATCGTGATTCCTGGCCTTCAGGAGACTTTGGCTCAGATTTGACAGTTTGCACTGGCCTGGCTCAGGTCGTTTCAGCCACCCCAGCAGCAGCTACTTCGCAGGCTGGGGGAGGCAATCAGACCCCCGCTGCCCGCACACCTGAGCAGGTAGTGCAGGGATTACAGACTCCAGAAGCACCTCCAGCCAGCCAGTTACACCAGTGCAGGAGTTCAGGGTTCCAGCTATGCCCGAGGATGAGCAGCGTCGTCTTGAAAGGTTTGGTAGACTCCAGCCTTCGACATTTAGTGGTGTTGAGGGCGAGGATGCCCAGGGTTTTCTTGACAGATGTCAGCGGATGCTCCGTACAGCAGGGATTCTCGAGTCTAGTGGTGTGGCTTTTACCACCTTTCAGTTTACTGGGGCTCCCTTCACTTGGTGGGAGGCGTATGAGAGGCGTAGGCCG